>NW_025533639.1:480000-570000 GCF_020615455.1 Coregonus clupeaformis
TGACTGTGATGATGACAGTGACGATGACTGTGACGATGACTGTGACGATGACTGTGATGATGACTGTGATGATGACTGTGATGATGACTGTGACGATTATTTATTATGATGAAGACGATTATGGTGACTATGATGGTGATGACAAAACATTGAGTAATTTGCGTCTGTGTGGCTACATTTCCTGAAGATTAACATTGCTCTACCTCTAACTGTGATTTGTAGCTCACATCTCGTCTAGTACCCTGGCAACCGTTGCTAGTGGTCCATTGCCATAGAGACAGCCTTGTGTTAAATGAGAAGCATTCAGGAGAAGTAATGTTATTTTGTACTCAATACACTTTACCGAACCCATATGCATTGGGTGCGTAACTCATTAGGGCGTCCACTCACGGTACCCAGAATGACAAATCACATTTAGAAAATGGCAATTAATCTTAACGGAACATGCAACTCCTGTAATGAAGCAGCTAATAAAGTCATTTTCAAAACAAAAAAATCCTAAACATATGGCAAAATGCAATTCGCAGGAAAGCACCATTCTAAACAGAGCACCTGATGCGAGCAGTTGTATGTTAGAAAGTTAGAAAGAGAGGGAATCTAAAGATGCAACGACTAGGATGGGTTGTTAATATGATGAGGATTGGGCCTCTGGCTTCTGGACAACGAAAGAGAGTTGATATGAAAACCAATAGAACAGGAGAGAATAATTGCCTCCACGTTTCTATGGTGGGATTTTGGCCAGGCTACTTCGAAGCAAGGTAAGACATGATGCCTAGTAATATGAAGTAAAACGTTCAGGTTTCAAACAATTAAGTAGGCTCTATGTTTTCAAAACGCATAATGGCTCCAACTCACAAGTGGTGGGTGACTCGCTGACAGCCTGCCTACCGTCGCAAATGTGCTTGAATGGGGAGGCGCGCTTCAAGTTGAGAAATAAAAATAGTAGCTCTTTTTAATCGTGACCGTCAAAACTGGTTTTTAACACGCAATTGCATTTTTAAAGCTGTTTGAGGGGGCCGCACCATCAGCTCTCTCGCTGTCTGACAGGTGATGGCCTCTTCCGCTCAGTAGGCTCTGTATGCTGTGGCCGCGTATTAAATCAAATGCATGACGACTAACAACAATACACACGCTGCAATTTAATTCCACTAAATGATGCAAATGATCCTTTAGACCAGGGTGATTCAACTCTTACCCTATGCGGTCCGGAGCCTGCTGGGTTTCTGTTCTACCGGATAATTAATTGCACCCACCTGGTGTCCCAGGTCTATGTCAGTTCCTGATTAGAGGGGAACAATGGAAAAAATGGCTTTGAGGTCCAGAGTTGAGTTTGCGGGCTATAGATCGATAAGCGGGTCAATTGTATTTCCATCAATGAATAAAAAGCATTGTTTTGCGATGGGATTTGTGTTCTCCCGGACAGTTCGGTCCGCAACAATTGTATTTATCGGCTTTTAATTTTAAAAGCCGGTAATTACAGGCTAACGGAAACCCTGACAAGCACAGAGTGTGAGAATAGCGGTGACTTCTTGAATATAGCAATCGTACTGTCTGTGAGGTCAGATGGTGAGCGAATTCTGTCTGAACGAGTTAGCAGATTGACTAGTCTGATCCTAACAACAACATGGAATTAGAGAAAGCTCTGAGTTGTTTTGTTTCCCCAACCTAATCTGTCCACAAACAATCTTGTTCCCTGTGAGACTTCTGTCTCTGTCCACAGCAGCCTGTTCCCTGTGAGACTTCTGTCTCTGTCCACAGCAGCCTGTTCCCTGTGAGACTTCTGTCTCTGTCCACAGCAGCCTGTTCCCTGTGAGACTTCTGTCTCTGTCCACAGCAGCCTGTTCCCTGTGAGACTTCTGTCTCTGTCCACAGCAGCCTGTTCCCTGTGAGACTTCTGTCTCTGTCCACAGCAGCCTGTTCCCTGTGAGACTTCTGTCTCTGTCCACAGCAGCCTGTTCCCTGTGAGACTTCTGTCTCTGTCCACAGCAGCCTGTTCCCTATACATTTAGATTTTTACTCATTTAGCAGACGCTCTTATCCAGAGCGACTTACAGTTTAGTGAGTGCATACATTATTTATTTACTATTTATTTACAATTATTCCCAATTGTGGGAATTGAACCCACAACCCTGGCGTTGCAAACCAACTGAGCTACATCCCCGCCGGCCATTCCCTCCCCTACCCTGGACGACGCAGGGCCAATTATGCGCCGCCCCATGGGTCTCTCTCCCTATGAGAATACTGTCTCTGTCCACAGCAGCCTGTAGCACGTTACTTCATCTGCACATAGCTCATTAATAATCAGGAACAAAATGTCTGTGTGTGTGTGTAGGAAATAATCAGGGCGATGCCTGGGAAGAACCAGGTGTCACTCATACTTAACAAGCACGTCAGGGAGGGTTTCTCTGCAGGTACGCTTTTCATTTACATTTACATTTACGTCATTTAGCAGACGCTCTTATCCAGAGAGACTTACAAATTGGTGCATTCACCTTATAGCCAGTGGGATAACCACTTTACAATGTTTATATATTTTTATATTTTTATTTAATTTTTTATATTTTGGGGGGGGGTAGAAGGATTACTTTATCCTATCCCATATACTGTACTGCCAGCTCATGCTCTCTCTCTTCTCTCTCTCTCTGTCTCTGTCTCTCTCTCTCTCTCTCTCTCTCTCTCTCTCTCTCTCTCTCTCTCTCTCTCTCTCTCATGACCCTATATCCAAGTATTTCTACATCAATAAAGAGTACTAATCCTCCGTATGGCCTGTAGCAGTCAGCCACTAGAGGGCACTCCTCAACACATGACCAACTGCTGCTGAGCTGCGATTCCTCAACAGAGACACACAGACCGGAGAGCCTATCCAGGGGTTTCCAAACGTTTTTGGCCCACGACCCCATTTTGATATCTGAAAATTCTCGCAACTCCAACCATGTGAAAAAAAGTATATAATTAACAGCCAATGTTAACTGTTTTATTTGGGCCTATGGCAGTCAATTGAAATACATTCTAACAGTATTTCTGATTGTCTTAAACTCACCATCACATACTTTTAATGTGGGGTTATGACAGTCAATGGCAAATGAGTCTGACATAATGTCTATTATCTCATCACCACTAATTAGATGGGTGTGGCTTGATGCATGTCGCGTCGGAGATTCTCAAAGTCAGGGGGCGTGGTCGACGGTGCGCACCTCATCTCTGCCATCCATGTGACATCCAACCTATTGGGTTTTAATGCAGACGAGAGCACTGAATGCAGCTTCACACAGATATGGACACGGCAGATGGAGACGGCAGATGGACACGGCAGATGGAGACGGCAGATGGAGACGGCAGATGGACACGGCAGATGGAGACGGCAGATGGAGACGGCAGATGGACACGGCAGATGGAGACGGCAGATGGAGACGGCAGATGGAGACGGCAGATGGACACGGCAGATGGACACGGCAGAGGAGGGAGGCGGCAGAGGACACGGCAGATGGAGACGGCAGATGGACACGGCAGATGGACACGCCGGCGAGGAGACGGCAGATGGAGACGGCAGATGGACACGGCAGATGGACACGGCAGATGGAGACGGCAGATGGACACGGCAGATGGACACGGCAGATGGAGACGGCAGATGGACACGGCAGATGGACACGGCAGATGGAGACGGCAGATGAGATGGAGACGGCAGATGGACACGGCAGATGGAGACGGCAGATGGACACGGCAGATGGACACGGCATGGACGGCAGATGGACACGGGATGGAGACGGCAGATGCGGCAGATGGAGACGGCAGATGGACACGGCAGAGGACACGGCAGATGGAGACGGCAGATGGAAGGCAGAGGAACGGCAGATGGACACGGCAGATGGACACGGCAGATGGAGACGGCAGATGGACGGGAGGCCGACAGATGGACACGGCAGATGGACACGGCAGATGGAGACGGCAGATGGAGACGGCAGATGGAGACGGCAGATGGAGACGGCACGGTATTCCCTCTGAGTCAGGAACCAAAACACCTCCATAGTGACCTGTCAGCTCGATCAGCTGTTCGATTTCACTTACCAGCAGTCAACTGAGCCAGGATCACATTAAAACGGATTAGGAAGTAGGTCCCAAAGTGCTCTTCCAAGTGTTGGAGGTGTACAGTCATCACTCGTGTGGGACACTTACTGATGCCGGTTTCTGTTAGAAATATCCACAGCCGAGGGTAGGGGGCATGGTTCTCTTTTGAAAGACTCTCTCCAATAAGAATTATTTCCTCTGAATCCACTGATTCGATCACTCATCTGTAGAATGTTTTTGTATTTCTCCTGCATGCTTGCGTTCAGTTTCACAAATATGTCTGTTACAGAGGCAAGGAGTATTTTATTTTTAATTTTAATTTTTCCATCCATTGCGAATGACAACAGTTCCTCTCTCAATGTGAAAAATCTTTCCAACACTCCTCCTCGATAACCACCAAGTCTCGTAGTGAAATAGAACATTGTCATGCTCTGATCTCCACCTAGTTTTGCCAACAGGCCTGCGCGCAGTGGATGTGGTTTGATGTAGTTCACAGTCGAAGTTACCTGCTGCTGTATATCTCCGAGTACTGCGCTCAGCTCTTTTGCCGCCAGTTGCTCTCGGTGTATCCATTATAGCTCAGTGGGTGTATCATACAATGAGTCCATATGGCAGAGGGAGACCCATTCATAACTAGAGTGCAGAGGCCTGCCCGCCGTCCCGCCATAGATGGAGCCCCATCTGTGCAAAAGCCCACCATTCGATCCCATGGAATCTGTTCTTCGTCAATATAGCTACATGAATAGCGAACAAAAGTTAATGCATGGGCATCTCGGTCCTCACAGCTAACGTCCATCTGGAGAGCATAAGCTGGGGAGTTTCTGAGTCGTTCAGTCAGTGTCCTCTTGATTGCTAGCAAAATCATACATTCTTTGTTCAACAGTGTTATCTGACAAAGGTATTGATGTGAGTTTCCGTGCCTCTGCCTCCCCACACATTGTTTTCACCATATCAATTGCGGCCGGTAATATCAACGTTTCTGCAATAGTGTGTGGTTTCATAGCGTAACGGGTCTAGCCTTTCACCGTGGGAATGATTCAAATCCAACGGTCAAGTGGCCTTTTCCCATGATCTAAGGGAGCTCTCGTTTAGATTTGAATCATTTTAAATTTAGATTAAGGTGAACCACATTACAATGATTGCGATAAAGAAGATATTTTAATATATTATTTTGTATATATTTTTTTCTTCAGTATTTTGGAAATTCTCCCGCAACCCCATTTTCATATCAGGCGACCCACGTCGGATATATAAGGATACGCTTGGTGTCAAAAATGGATGAGTTGAGAGGGGAGGAACGGATTCGGTTCAGTCATTCATCCTAATGAGCCCTCGCCGGCTAGCTAGTTTATGGCTCGAAACTGCAGCAAGAATTTGAAACTTGGGAGAGTTCAGAATCATTCAGTTGTTATCTGAGTAATTCGTTTTTTATTGGTGACCAATACTACAAGTTCATTCTGTGTAGTATAGCTGTGTAGTATAGCTGTGTAGTATAGCTGTGTAGTATAACTGTGTAGTATAGCTTTGTGTAGTATAACTGTGTGTAGTACTGGCCATGTCCGAAAACCCATACTAGCGTACTACATACTTAAACTGCATACTAATTTCAGCATTTGATCTAGTGCAGGGTTTCACAACCAGCCCTGGCCAAACACACCTTAAAAAGACCACACTGCAGACACATTTAAAAAGACCACACTGCAGACACATTTAAAAAGACCACACTGCAGACACATTTAAAAAGACCACACTGCAGACACATTTAAAAAGACCACTCTGCAGACCTGTACAGGTACATACCACACATCTATTGGCCAATCGACTTTGGCCGAGGTTCAATCCGAGCCACGCTACAGCACAGGTCGTTAGCTGACAATGCAGCTTTTCAAAGGCATTTTCCCCTGACGTTCGCAGAGATCGCATCCACGGTAAACCCTGTGCATGTCGGCTTAATCTTAATTGAGTCTTATGGTGCTATAACGCAGACTGCATTGAAGGCAGGGTTTAAACATCCTTCAAACGGTGCTAGCCAGAGCAGACAGACGGACGGACGGCCGGGCTTAGACTGGACGGAAACACTATCTAGTGATACTTCCATCTCCAGATGGCACGGCCTCTTAAAATGTCTTCCTCCTAAAAGATGTGTTACAGATTTATTACAGACGTTTCACTCTTTTAGTAAACAGGCCTCGGGGGATTTCTGTGTTCTGAGCCTTTAATCATTCATTAGAATTCCTTGTTTGACTGAGAATTAGAATTCCCCCAACAACGCTCAAAGTCTAATATGGGGATCCTTGAATAGAGCTTTGTTGTGTGTGTGTGTGTGTGTGTGTGTGTGTGTGTGTGTGTGTAATATGTTTAGGATCAGTCTAATATGGGGATCCTTGAATAGAGCTGATAGTTGTTGGTGTAAATAGTTAACATTTACATTTAACCAGCCGGTATTTGAACCCGGTTTGTTAATGTGAATCAAGCACCCACCAGAGAAGATTGAAGTAGCTTGCGGAGCTGAGGGTTTGAAGTCGTGTATCAAAAGCCCTGTTTATATCTGGTTCTAACATGCAGCCTCTGTCCTGATCTTGTACACATTGTTGCCCACATTTTTTAGACAAGTGTAAAACGATTAAAAGAAGCATTATGATCTGATTCTGATCTTGTAAGTGTAAACAGACAAGATCAGTTCAAGAATGAAGATCAGGGCAAAGGATACATGTTAGCGTCAGGTATAAACAGGGCTATATATTATGCGCTGATAAACGTGTGAAACTAATATTATCTTCATACTGTACATGATTACATGACTCAAGCATGTTGATCCACCTACTAATATGTGAGTTAATTTTTTATATTTCTCTCTCTCTCTCTCTGTCTCTCTCTCTCTCTCTCTCTCTCTGTTCTCTCTCTCTCTCTCTGTCTCTCTCTCTCTCTCTCTCTCTCTGTCTCTCTGTCTCTCTCTCTGTCTCTCTCTGTCTCTCTCTGTCTGTCTGTCTGTCTGTCTGTCTCTCTGTCTCTCTCTCTCTCTCTCTCTCTCTCTCTCTCTCTCTCTCTCTCTCTCTCTCTCTCTCTCTCTCTCTCTCTCTCTCTCTCTCTCCTTATCTCTCTTTCCTCTATCAATTCAATTTCAATTTAAGGGCTTTATTGTCATGGGAAACGTATGTTAACATTGCCAAAGCAAGTGAAGTAGATAGTAAACAAAAGTGAAATAAACAATAAATATTAACAGTGAACATTACACTCAGAAGTTCCAAAAGACATTTCAAATGTCATATTATGTCTATATACAGTGTTGTAACAATGTGCAAAAAGTACAAATGGGAAAATAAACGTTAATATGGGTTGTATTTACAATCTCTCTCTCTGTCTCACTTCTCTCTCTCTCTCTCTCTCACTTCCCTCTCTCACTTCCCTCTCTCTCTCTCTCTCACTTCCCTCTCTCACTTCCCTCTCTCACTTCCCTCTCTTCCTCACAGTCTCGAAGCCAGCCCCATCTAGGCCTGAGGCATGCATCCAAGCAGCGGGTACGTAACATTTCTGACTTTACAAGAAACATATTTTTGTAGACTCTGCAGTTTCTGTGCTGCTAGTCTCCCTGTTGCAGGACAGTCACCTTTCATACACAGCACATGTTCAAGAGTAGAACCCACACGCACAGACAGCGGTCCAGAGGAATCGGAAAACATTGAAATGGGGCACAACGGAGAATGTGACAGGCCTAAACACCTGCACCTCTGCCCCATTATACAATACTTTGTGAGTCGTTAGACAATGCTGTAGGGAGTAGATCGGAGAGGAGTACCGCCTTTAAAGACTATGGAGGCCCGCTGTCCATTAAAGAGACTCTCTATGGCGGACCGCTGTCCATTAAAGAGACTCTCTATGGCGGACCACTGTCCATTAAAGAGACTCTCTATGACAGCCCACTGTCTATTAAAGAGACTTTCTATGGAGGCCCACTGTCCATTAAAGAGACTCTCTATGGAGGCCCACTAGATATTAAAGAGACTCTCTATGACAGCCCACTGTCCATTAAAGAGACTCTCTATGGAGGCCCACTGTCCATTAAAGAGACTCTCTATGGAGGCCCACTGTCCATTAAAGAGACTCTCTATGGAGGCCCACTGTCCATTAAAGAGACTCTCTATGACGGCCCGCTGTCCATTAAAGAGACTCTCTATGACAGCCCACTGTCCATTAAAGAGACTCTCTATGGCGGCCCACTGTCCATTAAAGAGACTCTCTATGGAGGCCCACTGTCCATTAAAGAGACTCTCTATGGAGGCCCACTGTCCATTAAAGAGACTCTCTATGGAGGCCCACTGTCCATTAAAGAGACTCTCTATGACGGCCCGCTGTCCATTAAAGAGACTCTCTATGGCGGCCCACTAGATATTAAAGAGACTCTCTATGACGGCCCACTGTCCATTAAAGAGACTCTCTATGGAGGCCCGCTGTCCATTAAAGAGACTCTCTATGACGGCCCACTGTCCATTAAAGAGACTCTCTATGACAGCCCACTGTCCATTAAAGAGACTCTCTATGGAGGCCCACTGTCCATTAAAGAGACTCTGTATGGAGGCCCACTAGATATTAAATAGACTCTCTATGGAGGCCCACTGTCCATTAAAGAGACTCTCTATGGAGGCCCACTGTCCATTAAAGAGACTCTCTATCGAGGCCCGCTGTCCATTAAAGAGACTCTCTATGGAGGCCCACTAGATATTAAAGAGACTCTCTATGACGGCCCACTGTCCATTAAAGAGACTCTCTATGGCGGCCCACTAGATATTAAAGAGACTCTCTATGGAGGCCCACTGTCCATTAAAGAGACTCTCTATGGCGGCCCACTAGATATTAAAGAGACTCTCTATGGAGGCCCACTGTCCATTAAAGAGACTCTCTATGGAGGCCCACTGTCCATTAAAGAGACTCTCTATGACGGCCCACTGTCCATTAAAGAGACTCTCTATGACGGCCCACTGTCCATTAAAGAGACTCTCTATGACGGCCCACTGTCCATTAAAGAGACTCTCTATGGAGGCCCACTGTCCATTAAAGAGACTCTCTATGGAGGCCCACTAGATATTAAAGAGACTCTCTATGACGGCCCACTGTCCATTAAAGAGACTCTCTATGGCGGCCCACTGTCCATTAAAGAGACTCTCTATGGCGGCCCACTGTCCATTAAAGAGACTCTCTATGGCGGCCCACTGTCCATTAAAGAGACTCTCTATGGAGGCCCACTGTCCATTAAAGAGACTCTCTATGGAGGCCCACTGTCCATTAAAGAGACTCTCTATGGCGGCCCACTGTCCATTAAAGAGACTCTCTATGGAGGCCCACTAGATATTAAAGAGACTCTCTATGACGGCCCACTGTCCATTAAAGAGACTCTCTATGACGGCCCACTGTCCATTAAAGAGACTCTCTATGGAGGCCCACTAGATATTAAAGAGACTCTCTATGGAGGCCCACTAGATATTAAAGAGACTCTCTATGACAGCCCACTGTCCATTAAAGAGACACTCTATGACAGCCCACTGTCCATTAAAGAGACTCTCTATGGAGGCCCACTGTCCATTAAAGAGACTCTCTATGACGGCCCACTGTCCATTAAAGAGACTCTCTATGACGGCCCACTGGATATTAAAGAGACTCTCTATGACGGCCCACTGTCCATTAAAGAGACTCTCTATGGAGGCCCACTAGATATTAAAGAGACTCTCTATGACGGCCCACTGTCCATTAAAGAGACTCTCTATGACAGCCCACTGTCCATTAAAGAGACTCTCTATGGAGGCCCACTGTCCATTAAAGAGACTCTCTATGGAGGCCCGCTGTCCATTAAAGAGACTCTCTATGACAGCCCACTGTCCATTAAAGAGACTCTCTATGACGGCCCACTGTCCATTAAAGAGACTCTCTATGGAGGCCCACTGTCCATTAAAGAGACTCTCTATGACGGCCCACTGTCCATTAAAGAGACTCTCTATGGAGGCCCACTGTCCATTAAAGAGACTCTCTATGACGGCCCACTAGATATTAAAGAGACTCTCTATGGCGGCCCACTAGATATTAAAGAGACTCTCTATGACGGCCCACTGGATATTAAAGAGACTCTCTATGATGGCCCACTGGATATTAAAGAGACTCTCTATGACGGCCCACTGGATATTAAAGAGACTCTCTATGACGGCCCACTGGATATTAAAGAGACTCTCTATGACGGCCCACTGTCCATTAAAGAGACTCTCTATGATGGCCCACTAGATATTAAAGAGACTTTCTATGACGGCCCACTAGATATTAAAGAGACTTTCTATGACGGCCCACTCATTAATAAAGAATAATAATAAGTCATGCCCCCCTCAGTCCTTGAATTTAACTAAATAAGTCTATAACACACTGTCGTGAGTTATAATCCGTTTTAGGAGGGCATGTCATTCTTTCAGTGGTTTTCCCCATTGCCCCTCCTCCTGACAGTAGGACCTGCTATGCTCCTTCTTTAGACAGCGGAATGGGCCGTGCCCAGTTGATAATCACCCCGATAATTGTCTCGAAACTGAACCTAAACTATACCGAAACTAATTTCACACCTATAACCGATTTAAATAAACGAAGTAAATTATGATGGGGGGGGAAAAGGGGGAGAATGGCTGAGTTGATGAGCGAGGAGAGGTCATGTCACGGGATGGCTTCAGAGGTCATGTGACGGGATGGCTTCAGAGAGGTCATGTGACGGGATGGTTTCAGAGAGGTCATGTCATGGGATGGCTTCAGAGAGATCATGTCACGGGATGGCTTCAGAGAGATCATGTCACGGGATGGCTTCAGAGAGGTCATGTCACGGGATGGCTTCAGAGAGATCATGTCCTGGGATGGCTTCAGAGAGATCATGTCACGGGATGGCTTCAGAGAGATCATGTCACGGGATGGCTTCAGAGAGGTCATGTCACGGGATGGCTTCAGAGAGATCATGTCCTGGGATGGCTTCAGAGAGATCATGTCACGGGATGGCTTCAGAGAGATCATGTCATGGGATGGCTTCAGAGAGGTCATGTGACGGGATGGTTTCAGAGAGGTCATGTCATGGGATGGTTTCAGAGAGATCATGTCACAGGATCGCTTCAGAGAGATCATGTCATGGGATGGCTTCAGAGAGATCATGTCCTGGGGTGGCTTCAGAGAGATCATGTCACGGGATGGCTTCAGAGAGATCATGTCACGCGATGGCTTCAGAGAGATCATGTCACGGGATCGCTTCAGAGAGATCATGTCACGAGATGGCTTCAGAGAGGTCAAGTGACGGGATGGCTTCAGAGAGGTCATGTGTTCCCTCCGTTTGGATGATGAAGAAATGAGTCACCTGGAAACAGTCGCCATGGTATTAAGAACACCTGCTGTTTCCATGAGACTGTCCAGGTGAATCCAGGTGATCCCTTATTGATGTCACCTGTTAAATCCACTTCAATCAGTGTAGATGAAGGGGAGGAGACAGGTTAAAGAAGGATTTTTAAGCCTTGATACAATTGAGACATGGATTGTGTATGTGTGCCATTCAGACGGTGAATGGGCAAGACAAAAGATTTAAGTGCCTTTGAACGGGGTATGGTAGTAGTTGCCAGGCGCACCAGTTTGTGTCAAGAACTGCAACGCTGCTGGGTTTTTCACGCTCAACAGTTTCCCGTTTGTGTATCAAGAACGGTCCACCACCCAAAGGACATCCAGCCAATTTAACACAACTGTGGGAAGCATTGGAGTCAACATGGGCCAGCATCCCTGTGGAACGCTTTCGACACCTTGTAGAGTCCATTCCCCCAATGAATTGAGGCTGTTCTGAGGGCAAAAGGGGGGGTGCAACTCAATATTAGGAAGGTGTTCCTAATGTTTTGTACGCTCAGTGTATATTGGATATATGCTGTATGTTTCGAATCATCCCAAGATGATGAACCCTGAAAATGGGACAAAGTGCCCTGACAAGGTGACCCAGAGGAAGCCAGTTGTTCTCAACCCCTACACTGCCCCATTCTTCCAAGAACTCACTGAGTTTGAATGAAGACCTCTAGTGAGGTAAGCATGCACACGCGTTTGGTTCTTCTATCCTTGTGGGGACCTAAAATTAAATTCATTCAAAATCCTTAACCCTAACCGTAACCCTTAACCTAACTCCTAACCTAACCACTAACTCCTAACCCTAACCACTAACTCCTAACCCTAACCACTAACTCCTAACCTAACCACTAACTCCTAACCCTAACCACTAACTCCTTACCCTAACCACTAACTCCTAACCCTAACCACTAACTCCTAACCCTAACCACTAACTCCTAACCCTAACCACTAACTCCTAACCCTAACCACTAACTCCTTACCCTAACCACTAACTCCTAACCCTAACCACTAACTCCTAACCCTAACCACTAACTCCTTACCCTAACCACTAACTCCTAACCCTAACCACTAACTCCTAACCCTAACCACTAACTCCTAACCCTAACCCTAATTGTAACCCTAAACCTAACCCCTTCTTGAAATTTTCCGGATTGACTGACCTTCATGTCTTCTAGCAATGATGGACTGTCGTTTCTCTTTGGTTATTTGAGCTTTTCTTGCCATAATATGGACTTGGTATTTTACCAAATAGGGCTATCTTCTGTATACCATCCCTACCTTGTCACAACACAACTGATTGGCTCAAACGCATTAAGAAGGAAATAAATTCCACAAATTAACTTTTAACAAGGCACACCTGTTAATTGAAATGCATTCCAGGTGACTACCTCATGAAGCTGGTTGAGAGAATACCAAGAGTGGGCAAAGCTGTCATCAAGGCAAAGGGTGGCGACTTTGAAGAATCTAAAATCTAAAATATATTTTGATTTGTTTAATACTTTTTTGGTTACTACATGATTCCATATGTGTTATTTCATAGTTTTGATGTCTCCACTATTATTCTACAATGTAGAAAATAGTAAAAATAAAGAAAAACCCTTGAATGAGTAGGTGTGTCCAAACTTTTGACTGGTACTTTATTTTATGTACAAATGTATTGTTTTTCTTACATTTATATTTCAGGGAGAATTTCACTGTAAATGTACAGCATTACCCCGACACCAGAGCTGCCAGATTAATACTGTAATGTTGCTTTACAGCAGAGATGCTGCAATAAATATGTTTTACGGTAAGGAAAATACTACTGAAAATATATTACAGCATCTCTGCTGTAAAATAGAATTACAGTATTAAGCTGGCAACTCTGGTGCCGGTATAATACTGTACATTTTCAGGGAAAAGTTTTACAGTGTACTTTAGTAGTGTGTCCTCTTTGCAGTGATGTGTCCCTGTTGAATCACCGTTAACACATTTAAGTTTTTCCGACGCTTACACACAAAATCTTTTCATGTCACACGATTTTTGGAAACCTCTCACTCAAAGTGCAAAACTACACACCAAATCTCCAAAACCATAAGCTATTTCTCATTTGACTCAGTTGTCAATTGCATAAAACACTTTTTTCAAAACACTACACACATCTCTACCTAAAACACAAAAATCTAACAGGAAGTGACTTGCTTTCCTTTTCCAAACACAACCATTCAAAATGCTACACTTATTCACCAGGTCACACACACTCTTCACATGTGCAAACACTAATTGCCTTTAATGATCACTAACCAATCACTGCTTTACTGTAGTATAGGCCTACAAATAGGTCAAAGGTCAGATTACCTGTTTTGAATAATGGATGGTAACAATGGACAGAGAGCAAGAGGAGTAGGAGGGAGAGGCAGGGGACAACAACGAGGACAAATTCAAAGACGAAGTGTTGGAAGAGGAGGAGGAGGAGGAAGAGGAAAATGAAGAGGAAGAGGAAGAGGAAGAAGAGGACGAGGGCAAAGAAGAGAAGGAAGGAGATTTATTTATGTGGATGAGGTTGGCTTCAACCTCACCAAAACCAGGCGCCGCTGAAGAAATGTAAAAGGACAGAGGGCAATTACCAATGTCCCTGGACAGCGTGGGGTAATATAACTATGTGTGCTGCCATCACTCAAAACGGGTCCTCCATCACAATGCCACACTGGGTCCGTACAAGACCGGCCATAGGCTCACTTTTCTGGATGCAATTTACTAATGTTTGTCGCGATTCAGATCAGGAGCCTGCTGGATTTGTGGTTATATGGGACAATGTTAGTTTTCACCGGGCTGTTCTGGTCCAAAACTGGTTTGCCACCCATCCACAATTTGTAGTTTTGTACCTACCCTCATATTCACCTTTTCTAAATCCCATAGAGGAATTCTTCTCAGCCTGGCGCTGAAAGTGTATGATTGCCAACCTATGCCCGCATGCCGCTTCTCCAGGCAATGGAGGACGATGTGGGGGACATAGAGGTTGCCTCTGTCCAAGGTTGGATACGCCATGCTAGGAGATACTTCCTCGATGTTTGGCAAGAGAAAACGTATCTTGTGATGTGGACAAAGCATTGTGGCCAGACCCAGCCCGGAGAAGAGATGAAGCGTAGCTTAGCACTGGTGACTGCCCACCCCCTACCAATTTCTGGACTGCCCCGGGACCCCACACACACAATTGTGTTCTTTACTGTATTCTAAAGAATATACTTTTTGGTTTGCACTATATGTTTATGGTTTTGTTGTGTGCTACTGTATACAACAGTAATGTTTGGCCTAATTAAATATTTTCTGTTTCTACAATTGCATTGGTGTTTACAGTGTACTTGTTACCTCTCAGCAGATTACTTTCACTGTAGAATATTGTATTGAAATGTAGATACCGAAGCCTATGAAAGACCAAAGAGCTTTAGATTTAGAACAACAGTGTTTACATGGTATATCCAAAAATGTACTATTATGAAAGAAGTGTTTGCCATTTGATGCAAATGCTTCATTCTGACATGTGTTTACGGCATTTTGAATGCAGTGTTACATTTTGAAGGAGATGTGAGGCATTTGCATTTTGTGTGTGCAGTTTTGGGAATTGTGTGTAGAGTTTTGAAAAAAGGAGACATAGTTTTGAAAACGTGTGTAAGCAGTTGGAAAAAACTGTAATTGGACATCGTTCCTGATTCATTTGAATACATAGAGGGATGTTTTTAATCGCACCCCTCACTCCACTCCTGGTGGCAGCGCGCGTGCGTCAGTGAGCTCTGATGCTGTGGCAGCGTGTCATGGTCCAGCAGTAGCGTGCTTCGTCCAGTGCGGACAGTCTGTTAGGGCTCCTACCTTGGACTTCTGGTCCTCTGTAGCTCAGCTGGTTAGAGCACGGCGCTTGTAACGCCAAGGTAGTGGGTTCGATCCCCGGGACCACCCATACACAAAAAAAATAAAAATAAATGTAAGTCGCTTTGGATAAAATCGTCTGCTAAACGGCATATTATTATTATTATTATCTGTCAAACACAAACGGTGCTGTCCATCGCTACACGCACAGCCACTCCCTCTAGGGGTTAGACGACCAACAGCCGGCCCCCCACATACAAAAGTTCTGCAACACTGTAGGCATATCTCTGACCCATTTGATTTGATTTGATTGTCTATAGGCAGCAGTCGTAGAACAGAACACATTGTAAATGGTAGGTAGGTCATGGTTTTAGTCAGTACATCGTTATTAGGGTTGCAAAATTCCGGGGAACTTTTCAACAAATTCCTTCGTTTTCCAGAAGTCCTGATCGGAGGATCCCAGACGTCCTGCTCATTCCTCCTGATTCCGGGATCATCCAACCGGGATTTCGGGAAAAGCAGGGAATTTATTTTAAAGTTCCCTAAATTTTGCAACCCTAATCATCATAGTGACATTCGTTTGCAGGAATGGCTCCATGTCCTACTAATGCAGGTCAAGTGCCGTTTGGGATGCTGCCAACGTCTCCAATACGTGGGCCCAGTTCTCTTTAGATTTACATTTTTAGTCATTTAGCAGATGCTCTTATCCAGAGCGACTTACAGGAGCAATTAGGGTTAAGCGCCTTGCTCAAGGGCACATCGACAGATTTTTCACCTAGTCGGCTCGGGGATTAGAACCAGCGACCTTTCGGTTACTGGCACATCGCTCTTAACCACTACGCTACCTGCCGCCCCAGGTAGCTTAGTGGTTCACTAAACGTGTAACAGTCAGCAACAGGCTTTGTAGTTATTTCATTTTCAACGTGACCTAAACGTACTACCTAAACCTAATGCTTGAAAATCGCTTTCTAATCTAAATGTTTACTGTAGTCTGCTTGTCTCATTTCATTTTACAGGGTAAACACTTTCTATTGTGATTAGGTACGGCCGGGCAGAGAGCGTAAATACTCAAACCTTTTAACCTATAAATAAGTGATTTTATGCCGTTTTTTGCGACTAAAGGTATTTGAAGGTCAACTCAAAACCATAAAGGTATTTCAAGGATTATTGCTTTTCTCTGATTATGGCTATTATCTTCAGTTCATAAGAAATGAATTAATCATTCTCACACAGGACTTACAAAGTATACGTCCCAATTGGCACCCTATTCCCTCCATAGTGCACTACTTTAGACCAGAGCCCTGTGTCAAAAGTAGTGCACTATATAGGGAATAGGGGTGCCAATTGGGACGTAGAGAGCGACAACATCTATAGCTTTATCTGTTTTAGATATGACAGTTCATCATTCGATTTTCTTCCTCCGTGCATTTCATTTGACATGACCCGTACATGCCACCTTGTAATCCTTTTGTGTGTGTTCTGTGATGTTGAAATGATTTGAGTCAAGGCATGTTTATGTTGTAGAGAGGCTGGGAATCATAAGGTGTTCGAAGCTATTGTACCATTCCGTCATGGGTTTGTAGAATTGTATTAGCCTCCTCCAGACGTCCGTCTGAGGAAAGACAATGAGGTCCTCCCACCAAATTCTGTCCGATCACCAAATGGAAGGAGTTCGTATATGTATCGGACAATGCTTTTTTAAATACCAATACATTTTATTGACATTTGACATGAAAGACAATGCTTTAACCCTCAGGGCTAATAACCCTAATGACTTTAGGTCAGGGAGAACAAACGGTGAAAGGGCAGAGGTTGCCGTTTGTTTGTCAACAACCAAAAGGTCACACCGAGAGGTCACAGGCAGTTCAACAGGACACAGACCATTCACTGTGCTGCAGCAGCGACCTGTAATCAAGGTAATGACTATCTGTGTTCCCCAGGGTGTTAGTCGGAACACCCTCACGGCAATGGAATAGAGTGTTCTAGAACACTCACAAGGTTCTAACGGTGCCAGAGGTCACGGTCAGTACCACAACGCTCAGAGGTATAAATCCTAAAGCAATCCTCTTATCTTGGCTCGTAGCTACCGGCTACAGCAGTGAACCCGACCGATGCGATGTGTGGTAGGTCTCTGGGTTCAAACAAAGACAAGTGTGCGTCTGAAATGGTACCCTATCCACTGCTTTTGACCAGAGCCTTACGGGTAATGCACTATATAGTGTTAGTGAACACAAGGGACACAGCCTAATGTGTATTAGTATTGGTCCAGTCTACGTTTAGATCTTCAGATATCATTCCCATAATTCAACATGCATGACGACCTCGTGTGATTCCGGAACGAACTCAAACAAATGACCATTAGCATAATTTCGATGACCCAGGTCGCGTACCAAATTTCCGATATAACGCCGTACTTTTAGCCAGGGGCCATAGGGAACGCATTCCCCAGCTTTCTGCTGAGTCCCGTTCAAATCCAGTACAGCCCCATAAGTGTGTTTTAATAGGAATTGGCCTCGGCTCAGCGTATTCATGACTAATACGTCTGGAATGGGAGAGACTAGGTACTTCGCCCGCAGCACTGGACTGGCTGTATGCTCTCCTGGCCGTTACCTGGCGAGGTCAGAGATCTTACTGCCACTGGGCAGTGGTCCCCATGTAGCCTACCCCTTCATGTGCAATTCGTCATTAGGCCTATGGACTCATGAATCTTCTCAAGTACCCCCTGTGGATAGACGTACACAATACATACCCCTGGTTGAGAACCACTGCCCTCTCTGAGGAACCACTGTCCACTCCCAAAGGGGTCATAGAGGCTACAGGCAAAAGTGGAGAGGTCAGAGAAGGGGACATACAGGCTAGAGGTCAGAGAAGGGAACCTACAGGCTAGAGGTCAGAGAAGGGAACATACAGGCTAGAGGTCAGAGAAGGGAACATACAGGCTAGAGGTCAGAGAAGGGAACCTACAGGCTAGAGGTCAGAGAAGGGAACATACAGGCTAGAGGTCAGAGAAGGGAACCTACAGGCTAGAGGTCAGAGAAGGGAACCTACAGGCTAGAGGTCAGAGAAGGGAACATACAGGCTAGAGGTCAGAGAAGGGGACATACAGGCTAGAGGTCAGAGAAGGGAACCTACAGGCTAGAGGTCAGAGAAGGGGACATACAGGCTAGAGGTCAGAGAAGGGAACCTACAGGCTAGAGGTCAGAGAAGGGAACATACAGGCTAGAGGTCAGAGAAGGGGACATACAGGCTAGAGGTCAGAGAAGGGAACCTACAGGCTAGAGGTCAGAGAAGGGAACATACAGGCTAGAGGTCAGAGAAGGGAACATACAGGCTAGAGGTCAGAGAAGGGAACATACAGGCTAGAGGTCAGAGAAGGGAACATACAGGCTAGAGGTCAGAGAAGGGAACCTACAGGCTAGAGGTCAGAGAAGGGAACATACAGGCTAGAGGTCAGAGAAGGGAACATACAGACTAGAGGTCAGCCCTACAGGCCCTATAGTACGACGTAAAGTGTGGGTCCTGGTCTAAAGTAGTGCACTATAAAGGGAACAAGGTGTTATTTGGGACGCACAAGGGGACAATATGGACGCCACAATACCAAGCACCCACCTACATCCTGCTTCCCTCCCAAAGGCTAGTAAAAATCTGACAATTTCAGTAAGTGCTTGTTGGAAGATGAAAAGCTCACTGGAGAGGTTAGATCCAATTCGGCGTAATGAGCCATTTACGCTCCAGAACCACACGGCTAACAGGGAAAAGGACATCGGAAAATAAACTTTCCCAGAATTCCTGACAATGTGAAATACGTCTACGTCCCCTAATAGTATTCTATTCCCTTTTATAGTGCACTACTTTTATAGTGCACTACTTTTTTGACCAAGGTCCATAAAGATCTTTCAGTTCCTCTCTTCATCCTCGGCCGCTAGATAATACAAAACTCTTAACCGCTCCGCTCACAGTAAATCTTCAGGATTTGATTGGTCAAATCCCTCCCATCTTTTGTAATAATGTGTAAGAGGATTGTGTACTGTGTATGTTAAGACCGTTTCGCTAGTCAGCACGACCAGGAAAGTAATTTCCTGTTTCAATCTAGTCTGTCATAGTGGGGTCTGGTCGAGTAGGTCGGTCTGGCGGACCTTGCATAACTCCAAAGGGTACGGTCCCAAAAGGCACCCTATATAGCCCTTACGGGCCCTGGTCAAAAGTAGTGCACTATATAGGGAATAGGGTGCTGTTTGGAAGTGTGTGTGGGACTTCAAATCAAATCAAATCAAATTTTATTGGTCACATGCGCCGAATACAACAAGTGCAGACATTACAGTGAAATGCTTACTTACAGCCCTTAACCAACAGTGCGTTTATTTTAAACAAAAAAAGTAAGAATAAAACAACAACAAAAAAAAAAGTGTTGAGAAAACAAAGAGCAGAAGTAAAATAAAGTGACAGTAGGGGAGGCTATATATACAGGGGGTAACGGTGCAGAGTCAATGTGCGGGGCACCGGCTAGTTGAGGTAGTTGAGGTAATATGTACATGTGGGTAGAGTTAAAGTGACTATGCATAAATACTTAACAGAGTAGCAGCAGCGTAAAAAGGATGGGGTGGGGGGGGCAGTGCAAATAGTCCGGGTAGCCATGATTAGCTGTTCAGGAGTCTTATGGCTTGTGGGTAGAAGCTGTTGAGAAGTCTTTTGGACCTAGACTTGGCACTCCGGTACCGCTTGCCGTGCGGTAGCAGAGAGAACAGTCTATGACTAGGGTGGCTGGAGTCTTTGACAATTTTGAGGGCCTTCCTCTGACACCGCCTGGTATAGAGGTCTTGGATGGCAGGGAGCTTTGCCCCAGTGATGTACTGGGCCGTCACGCACTACCCTCTGTAGTGCCTTGCGGTCAGAGGCCAAGCAGTTGCCATACCAGGCGGTGATGCAACCAGTCAGGATGCTCTCGATGGTGCAGCTGTAGAATTTTTTGAGGATCTGAGGACCCATGCCAAATCTTTTTAGTCTCCTGAGGGGGAATAGGCTTTGTCGTGCCCTCTTCACGACTGTCTTGGTGTGCTTGGACCATGATAGTTCGTTGGTGATGTGGACACCAAGGAACTTGAAGCTCTCAACCTGTTCCACTACAGCCCCGTCGATGAGAATGGGGGCGTGCTCAGTCCTCTTTTTTTTCCTGTAGTCCACAATCATCTCCTTTGTCTTGGTCACGTTGAGGGAGAGGTTGTTGTCCTGGCACCACACGGCCAGATCTCTGACCTCCTCCCTATAGGCTGTCTAACCCCCCCCTCCCAGTGTTAAACTCCAAAGAGTCAGATGGTACAACATTCTATCTCCGTGGGTAGTCTTCTTTTACGATGCAGAGACAGACAACTGGATTTATGATAGCAAATCCAAGAACACCTAACCAAGCGCATAACACCTAACCAAGCGCATAACACCTAACCAAGCGCATAATGAACTGGGTTGGTGCTCGGCGTCGCCTAGAATAGCAATGAATCCAGAAACACAAGCACCTTCCTTCCTGCGTAGAGGAAGATTCTGAGAACCAATTCGTTGTTTTTTTTTTCTTCTACGTCAGAGTTTTAAAGATTTTGTCTGTTGAACATGCCATCAAAATAAAGGCCTTTTTAACTATATGAAGAGTGCCTTAGTCCTCCTTGGGATTTGCTTGTCAGGCTGTTGTTAAAACAATTGTCATCATTATGGGTATATGATATGCATCTGTGAATCACTTGAAACTCACAGGTCATTGGTTGATTCAACTGAATGTCATCTGGGTTTTTCTCTCTTCTTCTCCCTTTCAGCCCACAATCTTTGGGACATTGACCAATGAGAAGCCAATATATGACAACAAAAGGGTGAGTCACTTCCTCCTTAACTTCATTCTGATTGGCTCCCCCCAACCCCCCAACCCCCTCAGTCCCTCCAGCCCCCTCAGTCCCCCCAACCCCCTCAGTCCCCCTCAGTCCCTCCAAACCCCTCAGTCCCTCCAGCCCCCCAACCCCCTCAGTCCCCCCCCCAACCCCCCAACCCCCTCAGTCCCCCAACCTCCTCAGTCCCCCAACCCCCTCAGTCCCTCCAGCCCCCTCAGTCCCTCCAACCCCCTCAGTCCCCCTCAGTCCCCCAACCCCCTCAGTCCCTCCAACCCCCTCAGTCCCCCCCTCAGTCCCCTCCAACCCCTCAGTCCCCCTCAGTCCCCCAACCCCTCAGTCCCTCCAACCCCCTCAGTCCCCCCTCAGTCCCTCCAACCCCCTCAGTCCCCAACCCCCTCAGTCCCCCCAACCCCCCAACCCCCTCAGTCCCTCCAACCCCCTCAGTCCCCCTCAGTCCCTCCAACCCCCTCAGTCCCCCCAACCCCCTCAGTCCCTCCAACCCCTCAGTCCCCCTCAGTCCCCCCAACCCCTCAGTCCCTCCAACCCCCTCAGTCCCCCCAACCCCCTCAGTCCCTCCAGCCCCCAACCCCCTCAGTCCCCCCAACCCCTCAGTCCCCCCAACCCCCCTCAGTCCCCCCAGCCCCCTCAGTCCCCCCAACCCCTCAGTCCCTCCAACCCCCTCAGTCCCCATCCACCCGCCCCATCCTCCCTCCCTGACCTGAAGAAAAGCCTCACACCCCTTCCCTTCCCACCCAGCAACCAAGGTTGCTTATCAGTCCCCCTCCCTCCCACCCATCCATCCCCTGAGTCTCCCCTTACATTCCCTCCCAACAATGACCAGAGAACCCCCCCCCCGCCACACCTTCCCCACCACACCTTTGACCGGGGTATGGTAGTAGGTGCCAGGCGCACCGGTTTGAGTGTGTCAAGAACTGCAACGCTGCTGGGTTTTCAACGCTCAACAGTTTCCTGTGTATATCAAGAATGGTCCACCACCCAAAGCACATCCAGACAACTTGACACACCTGTGGGAAGCATTGGAGTCAACATGGGCCAGCATCCCTGTGGAATGCTTTCAACACCTTGTAGAGTCCATGCCCTGACGAATTGAAGCTGTTCTGAGGGCAAAAGAAAACCCACCCCCATATCTTTATATCTTTATAATGTAACAGTCTGTCCCAGTCACCCACCCCCCTATCTTTATAATGTAACAGTCTGTCCCAGTCACCCACCCCCCTATCTTTATAATGTAACAGTCTGTCCCAGTCACCCACCCCCTATCTATCTTTATAATGTAACAGTCTGTCCCAGTCACCCACCCCCCTATCTTTATAATGTAACAGTCTGTCCCAGTCACCCACCCCCCTATCTTTATATCTTTATAATGTAACAGTCTGTCCCAGTCACCCACCCCCCAATCTTTATATCTTTATAATGTAACAGTCTGTCCCAGTCACCCACCCCCCTTTCTTTATATCTTTATAATGTAACAGTCTGTCCCAGTCACCCACCCCCCTATCTTTATAATGTAACAGTCTGTCCCAGTCACCCACCCCCCTATCTTTATATCTTTATAATGTAACAGTCTGTCCCAGTCACCCACCCCCCTATCTTTATAATGTAACAGTCTGTCCCAGTCACCCACCCCCTTTATCTTTATAATGTAACAGTCTGTCCCAGTCACCCACCCCCCATATCTTTATAATGTAACAGTCTGTCCCAGTCACCCACCCCCTTTCTATCTTTATAATGTAACAGTCTGTCCCAGTCACCCACCCCCTATCTTTATAATGTAACAGTCTGTCCCAGTCACCCACCCCCTATCTTTATATCTTTATAATGTAACAGTCTGTCCCAGTCACCCACCCCCCTATCTTTATAATGTAACAGTCTGTCCCAGTTACCCACCCCCTGTCTTTATAATGTAACAGTCTGTCCCAGTCACCCACCCCCCTATCTTTATATCTTTATAATGTAACAGTCTGTCCCAGTCACCCACCCCCCTATCTTTATAATGTAACAGTCTGTCCCAGTCACCCACCCCCTATCTTTATAATGTAACAGTCTGTCCCAGTCACCCACCCCCCTTTTATCTTTATAATGTAACAGTCTGTCCCAGTCACCCACCCCCCTATCTTTATAATGTAACAGTCTGTCCCAGTCACCCACCCCCCTATCTTTATAATGTAACAGTCTGTCCCAGTCACCCACCCCCCTATCTTTATAATGTAACAGTCTGTCCCAGTCACCCACCCCCCTATCTTTATAATGTAACAGTCTGTCCCAGTCACCCACCCCCCTATCTTTATAATGTAACAGTCTGTCCCAGTCACCCACCCCCCTATCTTTATATCTTTATAATGTAACAGTCTGTCCCAGTCACCCACTCCCCTATCTTTATAATGTAACAGTCTGTCCCAGTCCCCCACCCCCCTATCTTTATAATGTAACAGTCTGTCCCAGTCCCCCACCCCCTACCTTTAAAGCCCCCACCCCCTATCTTTATAATGTAACAGTCTGTCCCAGTCACCCACCCCCTATCTTTATAATGTAACAGTCTGTCCCAGTCACCCACCCCCTATCTTTATAATGTAACAGTCTGTCCCAGTCACCCACCCCCTATATTTATAATGTAACAGTCTGTCCCAGTCACCCACCCCCTATCTTTATAATGTAACAGTCTGTCCCAGTCACCCACCCCCTATCTTTATAATGTAACAGTCTGTCCCAGTCACCCACCCCCTATCTTTATAATGTAACAGTCTGTCCCAGTCACCCACCCCCTATCTTTATAATGTAACAGTCTGTCCCAGTCACCCACCCCCCTATCTTTATAATGTAATAGTCTGTCCCAGTCACCCACCCCCCTATCTTTATATCTTTATAATGTAACAGTCTGTCCCAGTCACCCACCCCCCTATCTTTATAATGTAACAGTCTGTCCCTGTCACCCACCCCCCTATCTTTATATCTTTATAATGTAACAGTCTGTCCCAGTTACCCACCCCCCTGTCTTCATAATGTAACAGTCTGTCCCAGTCACCCACCCCCCTATCTTTATATCTTTATAATGTAACAGTCTGTCCCAGTCACCCAAACCCCCTATCTTTATAATGGAACAGTCTGTCCCAGTCACCCACCCCCTATCTTTATAATGTAACAGTCTGTCCCAGTCACCCACCCCCTATCTTTATAATGTAACAGTCTGTCCCAGTCACCCACCCCCTATCTTTATATCTTTATAATGTAACAGTCTGTCCCAGTCACCCAAACCCCCTATCTTTATAATGTAACAGTCTGTCCCAGTCACCCACCCCCTATCTTTATAATGTAACAGTCTGTCCCAGTCACCCACCCCCCTATCTTTATAATGTAACAGTCTGTCCCAGTCACCCACCCCCCTATCTTTATAATGTAACAGTCTGTCCCAGTCACCCACCCCCCTATATTTATAATGTAACAGTCTGTCCCAGTCACCCACCCCCCTATCTTTATAATGTAACAGTCTGTCCCAGTCACCCACCCCCTATCTTTATAATGTAACAGTCTGTCCCAGTTACCCACCCCCCTGTCTTTATAATGTAACAGTCTGTCCCAGTCACCCACCCCCCTATCTTTATATCTTTATAATGTAACAGTCTGTCCCAGTCACCCAAACCCCCTATCTTTATAATGTAACAGTCTGTCCCAGTCACCCACCCCCCTTTATCTTTATAATGTAACAGTCTGTCCCAGTCACCCACCCCCTATCTTTATAATGTAACAGTCTGTCCCAGTCACCCACCCCCTATCTTTATAATGTAACAGTCTGTCCCAGTCACCCACCCCCTATCTTTATAATGTAACAGTCTGTCCCAGTCACCCACCCCCTATCTTTATAATGTAACAGTCTGTCCCAGTCACCCACCCCCCTATCTTTATAATGTAACAGTCTGTCCGTCACCCACCCCCTATCTTTATAATGTAACAGTCTGTCCCAGTCACCCACCCCCTATCTTTATAATGTAACAGTCTGTCCAGTCACCCACCCCCCTATCTTTATATCTTTATAATGTAACAGTCTGTCCCAGTCACCCACCCCCTATCTTATCTTTATAATGTAACAGTCTGTCCAGTCACCCACCCCCCTATCTTTTTAATGTAACAGTCTGTCCCAGTCCCCCACCCCCCTATCTTTATAATGTAACAGTCTGTCCCAGTCACCCACCCCCCTATCTTTATAATGTAACAGTCTGTCCCAGTCTCCCACCCCCCTATCTTTATAATGTAACAGTCTGTCCCAGTCACCCACCCCCCTATCTTTATAATGTAACAGTCTGTCCCAGTCTCCCACCCCCCTATCTTTATAATGTAACAGTCTGTCCCAGTCACCCACCCCCTATCTTTATAATGTAACAGTCTGTCCCAGTCACCCACCCCCCTATCTTTATAATGTAACAGTCTGTCCCAGTCACCCACCCCCCTATCTTTATATCTTTATAATGTAACAGTCTGTCCCAGTCACCCAACCCCCTATCTTATCTTTATAATGTAACAGTCTGTCCCAGTCACCCAACCCCCTATCTTTATATCTTTATAATGTAACAGTCTGTCCCAGTCACCCAACCCCCTATCTTTATAATGGAACAGTCTGTCCCAGTCACCCACCCCCCTATCTTTATAATGTAACAGTCTGTCCCAGTCACCCACCCCCTATCTTTATAATGTAACAGTCTGTCCCAGTCACCCCCCCTATCTTTATAATGTAACAGTCTGTCCCAGTCACCCACCCCCCTATCTTTATAATGTAACAGTCTGTCCCAGTCACCCACCCCCCTATCTTTATAATGTAACAGTCTGTCCCAGTCACCCACCCCCCTATCTTTATAATGTAACAGTCTGTCCCAGTCACCCACCCCCCTATCTTTATAATATAACAGCCTTTTGGATGCTCAAGTTGACCATCGCATGAAATCGTCCTTAACAGAAAGATGCCATTGGAGGAAAGAGGGAGACAAAAGCTAATTTAACCTATGCACTAACAAGGCTTTTCAGCATAAGCAGCTTGACTACTGTTTGAAGTTGAAGTTTTATTACACTCACATAGCAGTCAATACAAACTGAAATCCGAAAAAAAAGAAACCAAAATAAAGAAAATGTCCTGTGATCTTGAAGACTGACTTATTAAGTGACTTATTAATTAGAGAACAGAAGTATGGTATTGGTGACACCAGACCAACTGTAAAAAGGTCTTACAATTACACAGCTAGTTTATAAATATGTATACATTTAGGGAACCCTGGTACACCTGTGAGGGGAACGGCACCTCCGTACCTTCAGGCTCTGATCAGACCCTACACCCAAACGAGGGCATTGCGTTCATCCACCTCTGGCCTGCTGGCTCACCTACCTCTGCGGAAGCACAGTTCCCGCTCAGCCCAGTCAAAACTGTTCGCTGCTCTGGCACCCCAATGGTGGAACAAGCTCCCTCACGACGCCAGGACAGCGGAGTCACTCACCACCTTCCGGAGACATTTGAAACCCCACCTCTTTAAGGAATACCTGGGATAGGATAAAGTAATCCTTCTACCCCACCCCTTACCCCAACCCACCCCCTCCAAAAAATAAATAAAAAAACATATTGTAAAGTGGTTGTCCCACTGGCTATAAGGTGAATGCACCAATTTGTAAGTCGCTCTGGATAAGAACGTCTGCTAAATGACGTAAATGTAATGTAAATGTGGGTGACCTCTTGTATCGTTATGTTGTAGACTTAGGTAATGTCAGTTTGGCTGAGGGTGTTTCTGCCCGTCACTGTGTTTCGCTCAGAGGGTAACTATCAAATCAAATCACATTTTATTTGTCACATGCGCCGAATACAACAGGTGTAGACCTTACAGTGAAATGCTTACTTACAAGCAATGCAGTTTTAAGAAAGAATAACTAAAAATTTTTTTAAAAGTAACAAATAATTAAAGAGCAGCAATAAAATAACAATAGTGAGGCTATATACAGGGGGTACCGGTACCGAGTCAATGTGCGGGGGCACCGGTTAGTCGAGGTAATATGCAATGCAAATAGTCTGGGTAGCCATTTGATTAAATGTTCAGGAGTCTTATGGCTTGGGGGTGGAAGCTGTTTAGAAGCCTCTTGGACCTAGACTTGGCGCTCTGGTACCACTTGCCGTGCGATAGCAGAGAGAACAGTCTATGACTTGGGTGGCTGGAGTCTTTGACAATTTGTAGGGCCTTCCTCTGACACTGCCTGGTATAGAGGTCCTGCATGGCAGGAAGCTTGGCCCCAGTGATGTACTGGGCCGTACGCACTACCCTCTGTAGTGCCTTGCGGTCGGAGGCTGAGCAGTTGCCATACCAGGCGGTGATGCAACCAGTCAGGATGCTCTCGATGGTGCAGCTGTAGAAACTTTTGAAGATTTGAGGACCCATGCCAAATCTTTTCAGTCTCCTTAGGGGGAATAGGTTTTGTCGTGCCCTCTTCACGACTGTCTTGGTGTGCTTGGACCATGTTAGTTTGTTGGTGATGTGGACACCAAGGAACTTGATGCTCTCAACCTGCTCCACTACAGCCCCGTCGATGAGAATGGGGGCGTGCTCGGTCCTCTTTTTTTTCCTGTAGTCCATAATCATCTCCTTTGTCTTGGTCACGTTGAGGGAGAGGTTGTTGTCCTGGCACCACATGGCCAGGTCTCTGACCTCCTCCCTATAGACTGTCTCATCGTTGTCGGTGATCAGGCCTACCACTGTTGTGTCATCTGCAATCTTAATGATGGCGTTGGAGTTGTGCCTGGCCATGCAGTCATGAGTGAACAGGGAGTACAGGAGGGGACTGAGCAGGATCCAGTTGCAGAGGGAGGTGTTTAGTCCCAGGGTCCTTGGTGATGAGCTTTGAGGGCACTATGGTGTTGAACTCTGAGCTGTAGTCAATGAATAGCATTCTCACATAGGTGTTCCCTTTGTCTAGGTTTGAAAGGGCAGTGTGGAGTGCAATAGAGATTGCATCATCTGTGGATCTGTTGGGGCGGTATGTAAATTGGAGTGGGGTCTAGGGTTTCTGGGATATTGGTGTTGATGTGAGCCATGACCAGCCTTTCAAAGCACTTCATGGCTACAGACGTCAGTGCTACGGGTCGGTAGTCATTTAGGCAGGTTACCTTAGTGTTCTTGGGCACAGGGACTATGGTGGTCTGCTTGAAACATGTTGGTATTACAGACTCAGGCAGGGAGAGGTTGAAAATGTCAGTGAAGACACTTGCCAGTTGGTCAACGCATGCTCGGAGTACACGTCATGGTAATCTGTCTGGCCCTGCGGCCTTGTGAATGTTGACCTGTTTAAAGGTCTTACTCACATCGGCTACGGAGATCGTGATCACACGCGTGTGCGTGTGTGTGGGTGGGTGGGTGCATACGTGTGTGTGTGGGTGGGTGGGTGGGTGCGGTGCATACGTGTGTGTGTGGGTGGGTGGGTGGGGTGCGGTGCGTGTGTGGGTGGGTGTGTGTGTGTGGGTGGGTGCAGTGCATACGTGCGTATGTGTGTGACCAGTGTTATGGATGGCTTGTTACGGCCTTGACAACTCCAGATTAGTTTTCACCACTTCCCTTCAAATGAAACACCCGGAGAGAAACTGTTTATGCATTACGTTAATTCAGAACAAGTGAGGCGTCATTTAGCTAAATTACAATGTTTTTTTTACAGTACAGTAGGAGAGGTAGAAATAGTGTTGTCCAGAGCCGTGTGTTTAGAGAGTTGAGACATTGGAGGTTTCTGCATTATGATGCATTTACATGAAACTACAGCCTTCTATGGCAGTCATGTTAGCGCCCCATTAACATTACGAGGGGAATATTTAAACAACGCTATCTTACGGAATGTCTAGAATTAGAACAATATTCAACATTCTAAAAGTTGGCCTCTAACTCTCTGAGTGGCTCTGGTATTGAGTTAACGGCCTTGAGGAGTAAGGACGTTATCCCTCAATGTTCTATTATGGCTGACCCTGTAAAACAACACCCTGTAAAACAACACCTGTCATACCACTACGGCTGACCCTGTAAAACAACACCCTGTAAAACAACACCCTGTAAAACAACACCCTGTAAAACAACACCCTGTAAAACAACACCCTGTAAAACAACACCCTGTAAAACAACACCTGTCATACCACTACGGCTGACCCTGTAAAACAACACCCTGTAAAACAACACCCTGTAAAACAACACCCTGTAAAACAACACCCTGTAAAACAACACCCTGTAAAACAACACCTGTCATACCACTATGGCTGACCCTTTAAAACATCTATTCGTACAATCCGTACAACCCCCCCCCCAAAATGAAAGTTTTATTCATAACCCATCCTGGCCCTGTGGCAAGCAAATGCTTTTTCAGTTAACGAGATTAAATTAGTTAAGTCATTTGTTAAATTGTACAACAGGAGAAGTCTGTGTAAATTTGCATGCATGGTCTGGCTAGCAGCACGGCTGACTGGCTTGGGTGTTTGTCATCCGTGTGTCTCTGAGTAGATGGGATGTTTTTTTGTTTAGACTGAAATGGCACGTACACTTCTTGGTCTGGAAAGAATCAGAACTCAATTAACACAATCTTCCAGCTCTTCAAAAAGGGAAAGAACATACCGTACTCATTATTACGATTCTACCATGAATGGTTTGGATTCGTATCAAAACCGATTCTCCAGGAGCACCATCGTTTGATTAAGGTTCTCCATTCTTCAGCCCGGTGCAACATGTAAAACATGTCATCTAAATGTGAAGTTATGAGCTAAAACCCAGTGATCTGGGTTATGTAAACAGATCTAGTGCTCCATTCGACAAAATCATAAAGATCCTGTTAGTTTACTATTATTACTATTATTATTATTATTATTATTATTATTATTATTATTATTATTATATTGTGTTCTAATCCCAACATGCTTGTGATGTAACAGTGGCTTTCGTGATGCCAACAATGGTTGACTGGCACGCACGAATGCACGAATATTCACTTCTAAGGTCTCTGCATGTCCTTGCGTCTTCGCAGAGTGGCTTATATTTTCAACAGAGGATGTCAGGTCAGGAGATATGTTCTTTTCAGATAGAAGACTGGGATTGCACGACAGAGGAAGTGGTTCACTCTGAGGTGAGGGGTTGAGAGGTGGGGAGCGAGGTTGGTAACTGTTGGAAAATACAGAACTACACCTTTCTGCTACATTTCGTCTGACTTCATCCACTTGGTTTGTAGGAACGTGAGATCAAAGAAGTAGCCTACACTGTCCATTCCAGGGCTGTTCAGTTCCAGTCCCGGGGGGCCAAAACACTTCTGGGTTTCATCCTCTCCCTCTAAAGAGGGACTGATTCAGACCTGGTACACCAGGTGAGTGGAATTAACTACCAGGTAGAAAGAAAAAAACAGAAGTGTTCCTCCAGGACTGGAATTGGGCAGCCCTCAATTCTATTCAGTCTGGCCATACCATTCCACAGATCGTGTTCAGTATCAGATTATTATTAGAATGGACATTCCCTGTCATGGCTTTATCTTCTGTAATTCTATTTCTATGGTCAGTGTTACAAGAACCAGAGGACTGGTTTTGTTATTGCAGTCACATATTCGTCCCACCATATCATACTGTGCAACCTAAAATGCCATGGCTGGCTCCCTCGCTCTCACTGGCTGTGCTATCTACACACAGCATTTCTATTCTTGTCTGTGTGTGTGTGTGTGTCTGTGTGTGTGTGTGTCTGTTTGTGTGTGTGTCTTGTGTGTGTGTGTGTGTGTGTCTGTGTGTGTGTGTGTCTGTGTGTGTGTGTGTCAGTGTGTGTGTCTGTGTCAGTGTGTGTGTGTGTGTGTGTGTGTGTGTGTGTGTGTGTGTGTGTGTCTGTGTGTGTGTGTGTGTGTGTGTGTGTGGTTGTGTGTGTGTGTGTGTGTGTGTGTGTGTGTGTGTGTCAGTGTGTGTGTGTGTGAGTGTCTGTGTGTGTGTCTGTGTGTGTGTGTGTGTGTGTGTGTACATGCATGCGTGCGTTTCACTGTAGTGTTGTTGATTATGCACTTCAACATGGGAGGGATGGCATATCGTTCTGGAGGTTTGCATTGTGTATAGCTGGTTCTGGAGGTTTGCATTGTGTATAGCTGGTTCTGGAGGTTTGCATTGTGTATAGCTGGTTCTGGAGGTTTGCATTGTGTATAGCTGGTTCTGGAGGTTTGCATTGTGTATAGCTGTGGCTGGAGGTTTGCATTGTGTATAGCTGGTTCTGGAGGTTTGCATTGTGTATAGCTGTGGCTGGAGGTTTGCATTGTGTATAGCTGGTTCTGGAGGTTTGCATTGTGTATAGCTGTGGCTGGAGGTTTGCATTGTGTATAGCTGGTTCTGGAGGTTTGCATTGTGTATAGCTGGTTCTGGAGGTTTGCATTGTGTATAGCTGGTTCTGGAGGTTTGCATTGTGTATAGCTGGTTCTGGAGGTTTGCATTGTGTATAGCTGGTTCTGGAGGTTTGCATTGTGTATAGCTGGTTCTGGAGGTTTGCATTGTGTATAGCTGGTTCTGGAGGTTTGCATTGTGTATAGCTGGTTCTGGAGGTTTGCATTGTGTATAGCTGGTTCTGGAGGTTTGCATTGTGTATAGCTGGTTCTGGAGGTTTGCATTGTGTATAGCTGGTTCTGGAGGTTTGCATTGTGTATAGCTGGTTCTGGAGGTTTGCATTGTGTATAGCTGGTTCTGGAGGTTTGCATTGTGTATAGCTGGTTCTGGAGGTTTGCATTGTGTATAGCTGGTTCTGGAGGTTTGCATTGTGTATAGCTGGTTCTGGAGGTTTGCATTGTGTATAGCTGGTTCTGGAGGTTTGCATTGTGTATAGCTGGTTCTGGAGGTTTGCATTGTGTATAGCTGGTTCTGGAGGTTTGCATTGTGTATAGCTGGTTCTGGAGGTTTGCATTGTGTATAGCTGGTTCTGGAGGTTTGCATTGTGTATAGCTGTGGTTCTGGAGGTTTGCATTGTGTATAGCTGGTTCTGGAGGTTTGCATTGTGTATAGCTGGTTCTGGAGGTTTGCATTGTGTATAGCTGGTTCTGGAGGTTTGCATTGTGTATAGCTGGTTCTGGAGGTTTGCATTGTGTATAGCTGGTTCTGGAGGTTTGCATTGTGTATAGCTGGTTCTGGAGGTTTGCATTGTGTATAGCTGGTTCTGGAGGTTTGCATTGTGTATAGCTGGTTCTGGAGGTTTGCATTGTGTATAGCTGGTTCTGGAGGTTTGCATTGTGTATAGCTGGTTCTGGAGGTTTGCATTGTGTATAGCTGGTTCTGGAGGTTTGCATTGTGTATAGCTGGTTCTGGAGGTTTGCATTGTGTATAGCTGGTTCTGGAGGTTTGCATTGTGTATAGCTGGTTCTGGAGGTTTGCATTGTGTATAGCTGGTTCTGGAGGTTTGCATTGTGTATAGCTGGTTCTGGAGGTTTGCATTGTGTATAGCTGGTTCTGGAGGTTTGCATTGTGTATAGCTGGTTCTGGAGGTTTGCATTGTGTATAGCTGGTTCTGGAGGTTTGCATTGTGTATAGCTGGTTCTGGAGGTTTGCATTGTGTATAGCTGGTTCTGGAGGTTTGCATTGTGTATAGCTGGTTCTGGAGGTTTGCATTGTGTATAGCTGGTTCTGGAGGTTTGCATTGTGTATAGCTGGTTCTGGAGGTTTGCATTGTGTATAGCTGGTTCTGGAGGTTTGCATTGTGTATAGCTGGTTCTGGAGGTTTGCATTGTGTATAGCTGGTTCTGGAGGTTTGCATTGTGTATAGCTGGTTCTGGAGGTTTGCATTGTGTATAGCTGGTTCTGGAGGTTTGCATTGTGTATAGCTGGTTCTGGAGGTTTGCATTGTGTATAGCTGGTTCTGGAGGTTTGCATTGTGTATAGCTGTGGCTGGAGGTTTGCATTGTGTATAGCTGGTTCTGGAGGTTTGCATTGTGTATAGCTGGTTCTGGAGGTTTGCATTGTGTATAGCTGGTTCTGGAGGTTTGCATTGTGTATAGCTGGTTCTGGAGGTTTGCATTGTGTATAGCTGGTTCTGGAGGTTTGCATTGTGTATAGCTGGTTCTGGAGGTTTGCATTGTGTATAGCTGGTTCTGGAGGTTTGCATTGTGTATAGCTGGTTCTGGAGGTTTGCATTGTGTATAGCTGGTTCTGGAGGTTTGCATTGTGTATAGCTGGTTCTGGAGGTTTGCATTGTGTATAGCTGGTTCTGGAGGTTTGCATTGTGTATAGCTGGTTCTGGAGGTTTGCATTGTGTATAGCTGGTTCTGGAGGTTTGCATTGTGTATAGCTGGTTCTGGAGGTTTGCATTGTGTATAGCTGGTTCTGGAGGTTTGCATTGTGTATAGCTGGTTCTGGAGGTTTGCATTGTGTATAGCTGGTTCTGGAGGTTTGCATTGTGTATAGCTGGTTCTGGAGGTTTGCATTGTGTATAGCTGGTTCTGGAGGTTTGCATTGTGTATAGCTGGTTCTGGAGGTTTGCATTGTGTATAGCTGGTTCTGGAGGTTTGCATTGTGTATAGCTGGTTCTGGAGGTTTGCATTGTGTATAGCTGGTTCTGGAGGTTTGCATTGTGTATAGCTGGTTCTGGAGGTTTGCATTGTGTATAGCTGGTTCTGGAGGTTTGCATTGGTATAGCTGTCTGGAGGTTTGTATTGTGTATAGCTGGTTCTGGAGGTTTGCATTGTGTATAGCTGGTTCTGGAGGTTTGCATTGTGTATAGCTGGTTCTGGAGGTTTGCATTGTGTATAGCTGGTTCTGGAGGTTTGCATTGTGTATAGCTGGTTCTGGAGGTTTGCATTGTGTTTAGCTGGTTCTGGAGGTTTGCATTGTGTATAGCTGGTTCTGGAGGTTTGCATTGTGTATAGCTGGTTCTGGAGGTTTGCATTGTGTATAGCTGGTTCTGGAGGTTTGCATTGTGTATAGCTGGTTCTGGAGGTTTGCATTGTGTATAGCTGGTTCTGGAGGTTTGCATTGTGTATAGCTGGTTCTGGAGGTTTGCATTGTGTATAGCTGGTTCTGGAGGTTTGCATTGTGTATAGCTGGTGCTGGAGGTTTGCATTGTGTATAGCTGGTTCTGGAGGTTTGCATTGTGTATAGCTGGTTCTGGAGGTTTGCATTGTGTATAGCTGGTTCTGGGAGGTTTGCATTGTGTATAGCTGGTTCTGGAGGTTTGCATTGTGTATAGCTGGTTCTGGAGGTTTGCATTGTGTATAGCTGGTTCTGGAGGTTTGCATTGTGTATAGCTGGTTCTGGAGGTTTGCATTGTGTATAGCTGGTTCTGGAGGTTTGCATTGTGTATAGCTGGTTCTGGAGGTTTGCATTGTGTATAGCTGGTTCTGGAGGTTTGCATTGTGTATAGCTGGTTCTGGAGGTTTGCATTGTGTATAGCTGGTTCTGGAGGTTTGCATTGTGTATAGCTGGTTCTGGAGGTTTGCATTGTGTATAGCTGGTTCTGGAGGTTTGCATTGTGTATAGCTGGTTCTGGAGGTTTGCATTGTGTATAGCTGGTTCTGGAGGTTTGCATTGTGTATAGCTGGTTCTGGAGGTTTGCATTGTGTATAGCTGGTTCTGGAGGTTTGCATTGTGTATAGCTGGTTCTGGAGGTTTGCATTGTGTATAGCTGTGGCTGGAGGTTTGCATTGTGTATAGCTGGTTCTGGAGGTTTGCATTGTGTATAGCTGGTTCTGGAGGTTTGCATTGTGTATAGCTGGTTCTGGAGGTTTGCATTGTGTATAGCTGGTTCTGGAGGTTTGCATTGTGTATAGCTGGTTCTGGAGGTTTGCATTGTGTATAGCTGGTTCTGGAGGTTTGCATTGTGTATAGCTGGTTCTGGAGGTTTGCATTGTGTATAGCTGGTTCTGGAGGTTTGCATTGTGTATAGCTGGTTCTGGAGGTTTGCATTGTGTATAGCTGGTTCTGGAGGTTTGCATTGTGTATAGCTGGTTCTGGAGGTTTGCATTGTGTATAGCTGGTTCTGGAGGTTTGCATTGTGTATAGCTGGTTCTGGAGGTTTGCATTGTGTATAGCTGGTTCTGGAGGTTTGCATTGTGTATAGCTGGTTCTGGAGGTTTGCATTGTGTATAGCTGGTTCTGGAGGTTTGCATTGTGTATAGCTGGTTCTGGAGGTTTGCATTGTGTATAGCTGGTTCTGGAGGTTTGCATTGTGTATAGCTGGTTCTGGAGGTTTGCATTGTGTATAGCTGGTTCTGGAGGTTTGCATTGTGTATAGCTGGTTCTGGAGGTTTGCATTGTGTATAGCTGGTTCTGGAGGTTTGCATTGTGTATAGCTGGTTCTGGAGGTTTGCATTGTGTATAGCTGGTTCTGGAGGTTTGCATTGTGTATAGCTGGTTCTGGAGGTTTGCATTGTGTATAGCTGGTTCTGGAGGTTTGCATTGTGTATAGCTGGTTCTGGAGGTTTGCATTGTGTATAGCTGGTTCTGGAGGTTTGCATTGTGTATAGCTGGTTCTGGAGGTTTGCATTGTGTATAGCTGGTTCTGGAGGTTTGCATTGTGTATAGCTGGTTCTGGAGGTTTGCATTGTGTATAGCTGGTTCTGGAGGTTTGCATTGTGTATAGCTGGTTCTGGAGGTTTGCATTGTGTATAGCTGGTTCTGGAGGTTTGCATTGTGTATAGCTGGTTCTGGAGGTTTGCATTGTGTATAGCTGGTTCTGGAGGTTTGCATTGTGTATAGCTGGTTCTGGAGGTTTGCATTGTGTATAGCTGGTTCTGGAGGTTTGCATTGTGTATAGCTGGTTCTGGAGGTTTGCATTGTGTATAGCTGGTTCTGGAGGTTTGCATTGTGTATAGCTGGTTCTGGAGGTTTGCATTGTGTATAGCTGGTTCTGGAGGTTTGCATTGTGTATAGCTGGTTCTGGAGGTTTGCATTGTGTATAGCTGGTTCTGGAGGTTTGCATTGTGTATAGCTGGTTCTGGAGGTTTGCATTGTGTATAGCTGGTTCTGGAGGTTTGCATTGTGTATAGCTGGTTCTGGAGGTTTGCATTGTGTATAGCTGGTTCTGGAGGTTTGCATTGTGTATAGCTGGTTCTGGAGGTTTGCATTGTGTATAGCTGGTTCTGGAGGTTTGCATTGTGTATAGCTGGTTCTGGAGGTTTGCATTGTGTATAGCTGGTTCTGGAGGTTTGCATTGTGTATAGCTGGTTCTGGAGGTTTGCATTGTGTATAGCTGTGGCTGGAGGTTTGCATTGTGTATAGCTGGTTCTGGAGGTTTGCATTGTGTATAGCTGGTTCTGGAGGTTTGCATTGTGTATAGCTGGTTCTGGAGGTTTGCATTGTGTATAGCTGGTTCTGGAGGTTTGCATTGTGTATAGCTGGTTCTGGAGGTTTGCATTGTGTATAGCTGGTTCTGGAGGTTTGCATTGTGTATAGCTGGTTCTGGAGGTTTGCATTGTGTATAGCTGGTTCTGGAGGTTTGCATTGTGTATAGCTGGTTCTGGAGGTTTGCATTGTGTATAGCTGGTTGCTGGAGGTTTGCATTGTGTATAGCTGGTTCTGGAGGTTTGCATTGTGTATAGCTGGTTCTGGAGGTTTGCATTGTGTATAGCTGGTTCTGGAGGTTTGCATTGTGTATAGCTGGTTCTGGAGGTTTGCATTGTGTATAGCTGGTTCTGGAGGTTTGCATTGTGTATAGCTGGTTCTGGAGGTTTGCATTGTGTATAGCTGGTTCTGGAGGTTTGCATTGTGTATAGCTGGTTCTGGAGGTTTGCATTGTGTATAGCTGGTTCTGGAGGTTTGCATTGTGTATAGCTGGTTCTGGAGGTTTGCATTGTGTATAGCTGGTTCTGGAGGTTTGCATTGTGTATAGCTGGTTCTGGGAGGTTTGCATTGTGTATAGCTGGTTGCTGGAGGTTTGCATTGTGTATAGCTGGTTCTGGAGGTTTGCATTGTGTATAGCTGGTGCTGGAGGTTTGCATTGTGTATAGCTGGTTCTGGAGGTTTGCATTGTGTATAGCTGGTTCTGGAGGTTTGCATTGTGTATAGCTGGTTCTGGAGGTTTGCATTGTGTATAGCTGGTTCTGGAGGTTTGCATTGTGTATAGCTGGTTCTGGAGGTTTGCATTGTGTATAGCTGGTTCTGGAGGTTTGCATTGTGTATAGCTGGTTCTGGAGGTTTGCATTGTGTATAGCTGGTTCTGGAGGTTTGCATTGTGTATAGCTGGTTCTGGAGGTTTGCATTGTGTATAGCTGGTTCTGGAGGTTTGCATTGTGTATAGCTGGTTCTGGAGGTTTGCATTGTGTATAGCTGGTTCTGGAGGTTTGCATTGTGTATAGCTGGTTGCTGGAGGTTTGCATTGTGTATAGCTGGTTCTGGAGGTTTGCATTGTGTATAGCTGGTTCTGGAGGTTTGCATTGTGTATAGCTGGTTCTGGAGGTTTGCATTGTGTATAGCTGGTTCTGGAGGTTTGCATTGTGTATAGCTGGTTCTGGAGGTTTGCATTGTGTATAGCTGGTTCTGGAGGCGTTGAGGTTTGCATTGTGTATAGCTGTGGCTGGAGGTTTGCATTGTGTATAGCTGGTTCTGGAGGTTTGCATTGTGTATAGCTGGTTCTGGAGGTTTGCATTGTGTATAGCTGGTTCTGGAGGTTTGCATTGTGTATAGCTGGTTCTGGAGGTTTGCATTGTGTATAGCTGGTTCTGGAGGTTTGCATTGTGTATAGCTGGTTCTGGAGGTTTGCATTGTGTATAGCTGGTTCTGGAGGTTTGCATTGTGTATAGCTGGTTCTGGAGGTTTGCATTGTGTATAGCTGGTTCTGGAGGTTTGCATTGTGTATAGCTGGTTCTGGAGGTTTGCATTGTGTATAGCTGGTTCTGGAGGTTTGCATTGTGTATAGCTGGTTCTGGAGGTTTGCATTGTGTATAGCTGGTTCTGGAGGTTTGCATTGTGTATAGCTGGTTCTGGAGGTTTGCATTGTGTATAGCTGGTTCTGGAGGTTTGCATTGTGTATAGCTGGTTCTGGAGGTTTGCATTGTGTATAGCTGGTTCTGGAGGTTTGCATTGTGTATAGCTGGTTCTGGAGGTTTGCATTGTGTATAGCTGGTTCTGGAGGTTTGCATTGTGTATAGCTGGTTCTGGAGGTTTGCATTGTGTATAGCTGGTTCTGGAGGTTTGCATTGTGTATAGCTGGTTCTGGAGGTTTGCATTGTGTATAGCTGGTTCTGGAGGTTTGCATTGTGTATAGCTGGTTCTGGAGGTTTGCATTGTGTATAGCTGGTTCTGGAGGTTTGCGTTGTGTATAGCTGGTTCTGGAGGTTTGCATTGTGTATAGCTGGTTCTGGAGGTTTGCATTGTGTATAGCTGGTTCTGGAGGTTTGCATTGTGTATAGCTGTGGCTCGATGCAAGCGAACACATCCCCTTCAGGTTACAGTTTTAGCAAACACTCAAATCTGAATATTTCAAGCTGTGTGTACTGCAGAGCTGTGTACTTTACTGCAGGGCTCTGTACTTTACTGCAGAGCTGTGTACTTTACTGCAGAGCTGTGTACTTTACTGCAGAGCTGTGTACTTTACTGCAGAGCTGTGTACTTTACTGCAGGGCTGTGTAGAAGCGGGGCTGTGTACTTTAATGAAGAACAAATGCAAATGTACTCCGAGTTCATAGTTCTCGGTCTCCATCAGTCACACACACGGAGACAATGTGATGATTGACGTTAGAAGAACAGGAAGCTATGTTCTTCCCTCTCTTAACACAATCTCAGACGAAAACAAGGACTGTCATCTGGGCCTTCGCTAAATGGTTTTGGTGCCAGGTTCTGTGTCAGTGAGGGGGAAATCTGCCTGGAAATCCAACATTTCCTATAGAGTTTGGGCACCACTCCCCAAAGCCACAGAGACCCAGGCCTCCTCAGAACTGATGAAGGAACTAATAGTGGTTAAGAAGCGTTGTGCCAGTAACCGAAAGGTCGCTGGTTCTCATCCCTGAGCCGACTAGGTGAAAAATCTGCCGATGTGCCCTTGAGCAAGACACTTAACCCTAATTGCTCCTGTAAGTCGCTCTGGATAAGAGCGTCTGCTAAATGACTACAAATGTAAAAATGTAAATAAAGGATGTGTGGTCTTTGCTCGAGTCCTAAATTGCACTCTGTTCCCTTTATAGTGCACTACTTTTGACCAGGACACATACGGCTCTATGGGGAACAGGGTACCATTTGGGACTCACCCTTTGACTGGGAGATAATCCAACAGGATAATGCTCTGCTAGCTCGCCCCCTACTCTTCCTGTGGTACTCTCTCTGTGTGGACTAAACAGACCGTTATGTAACTAAAGATGGATTAACCCATCTTCTGGAAGAGACAATCTCCCCCACCCCCACCCCCCTACTCTGTTTTACCTTTGCAGTGAAGTGGTGGGACAAGCACTGCAGGTGTGTCTGTGTGTGTGTTTGTGTGTGTGTGTGTGTGTGTGTGTGTGTGTGTGTGTGTGTGTGTGCGTCTGTGTGTGTGTCTGTGTGTGTGTCTGTGTCTGTGTCTGTGTCTGTGTGTGTGTGTGTGTGTGTGTCGTGTGTGTGTGTGTGTGTGTGTGTGTGTGTGTGTGTGTGTGTGTGTGTGTGTGTCTGTTCAATTCGATTGGATTGGTACATGGAACAGGCTTTAAGTCACAAGCTCGTTAAATAGCAGCCCCTCGTGTAATGCTTCGACAGCCTGGGATCCAGATGCAGGTTAGTGCTTACTGGATGTGGCCTCCAGATTGCAGGCCTGCCTAAAACCAGAGTAATGGAGCTGGCTAGATACTGCTGCGTTTCGGCGGTTATGGGTAGCCTAGCTGTGTGGAGGAGAAGGTGCTTTTTGGTTTCCTTGAGTGTCAACAACCCTTGAAATAGTTTGAGTCCTTTGTGGTGTAATGTGATTTGTGGATTCAACAAGGTATTTAAAGTGAGTGTGTTAGGTTTAGGTTTAGGTTTAGGTTTAGGTTTAGGTTTAGGGTTAGGTTTAGGTTTAGGGTTAGGTTTAGGGTTAGGTTTAGGGTTAGGGTTAGGTTTAGGTTTAGGGTTAGGTTTAGGGTTAGGTTTAGGTTTAGGGTTAGGGTTAGGTTTAGGTTTAGGGTTAGGTTTAGGGTTAGGTTTAGGGTTAGGGTTAGGGTTAGGTTTAGGGTTAGGTTTAGGGTTAGGTTTAGGTTTAGGGTTACGGTTAGGGTTAGGGTTAGGTTTAGGTTTAGGGTTAGGGTTAGGTTTAGGTTTAGGTTTAGGGTTAGGTTTAGGTTTAGGTTTAGGTTTAGGGTTAGGTTTAGGTGTGTGCACGCATTTTTGGTTTTACTATCCTTGTGGGGACATAAAAAAAACAAAATTCACCGCAGCCCACAAGGAAAAAGGCTATTATAGGTTTAGGGTTAGGGTTTAGGGTTTAGGGTTAGGGTTAGGGTTTAGGAGTTAGGAGTTAGGAGTTAGGGTTTAGGTTTAGGTTTAGGGTTAGGGTTTAGGAGTTAGGAGTTAGGAGTTAGGGTTTAGGAGTTAGGAGTTAGGAGTTAGGGTTTAGGTTTAGGTTTAGGGTTAGGGTTTAGGAGTTAGGAGTTAGGAGTTAGGGTTTAGGTTTAGGTTTAGGGTTAGGGTTTAGGGTTTAGGAGTTAGGGTTTAGGTTTAGGAGTTAGGGTTTAGGAGTTAGGAGTTAGGAGTTAGGGTTTAGGGTTTAGGAGTTAGGGTTAGGGTTTAGGAGTTAGGAGTTAGGAGTTAGGGTTTAGGTTTAGGTTTAGGGTTAGGGTTAGGGTTTAGGAGTTAGGGTTTAGGGTTAGGGTTAGGGTTTAGGAGTTAGGGTTTAGGGTTAGGGTTAGGGTTTAGGGTTTAGGAGTTAGGGTGTAGGAGTTAGAGTTAGGGTTAGGGTTAGGGTTTAGGGTTTAGGAGTTAGGAGTTAAGGTTTAGGGTTAGGGTTAGGGAAGATAGGATTTTGAATGGGAATCAATTGTTTGGTCCCCACAAGGATAGTAAAACAAACGTGTGTGTGTTCTCTGCCAGGCATCCTACTCCCCCCACATAAAATACTACAGTTTACTATAGAATACTATAGTACGTACTATAGAATTCTATAGTATTCTGTAGTAAACTGTAGTATACTGTAGAATACTATACTCCACACTGTAGTATCCCTCAATCGTGTACTGCCTACTTTAGAATGTTGTAGTATACTGTAGAATACTATATTAAATACTACAGTGTTATCCACAAAAAACACTGTAGTAAATACTACAGTAATGTCTGCAAAAACACTACAGTAATTACTATTACACGTTCTACAGTTTACTACAGTAATGTGCCCAAAAACACTACAGTAAATACTACAGTGATAATACAGTATTTAGAGCATAGTATACAATAGCATTTTTTCATATGGGCCTCCCCAGTCCATCAGGAGAAAACAGAACATCATCATCCCACCCACCCCGTTCTGTTCATAGGAGAACAGACAGTCCATCAACATCCCACCCACCCCGTTCTGTTCATAGGAGAACAGACAGTCCATCAACATCCCACCCACCCCGTTCTGTTCATAGGAGAACAGACAGTCCATCAACATCCCTCATACAGCCGGTTCATACAGTCACTGGCTTCATCAATAAGTGCATCGATGATGTCGTCCCCACAGTGACCGTACGTACATACCCCAACCAGAAGCCATGGATTACAGGAAACATCCGCACTGAGCTAAAGGGTAGAGCTGCCGCTTTCAAGGAACGGGACTCTAACCCGGACGCTTATAAGAAATCCCGCTATGACCTCCGACGAACCATCAAACAGGCAAAGAGTCAATACAGGTCTAAGATTGAATCATACTACACTGGCTCTGACGCTCGTCGGATGTGGCAGGGCTTGAAAACTATTACAGACTACAAAGGGAAGCACAGCCGCGAGCTGCCCAGTGACACAAGCCTACCAGACGAGCTAAACCACTTCTATGCTCGCTTCGAGGCAAGCAACACTGAAGCATGCATGAGAGCACCAGCTGTTCCGGACGACTATGTGATCACGCTCTCCGTAGCCGATGTGAGTAAGACTTTTAAGCAGGTCAACATTCACAAGGCCGCAGGGCCAGACGGATTACCAGGACGTGTACTCCGAGCATGTGCTGACCAACTGGCAAGTGTCTTCACTGACATTTTCAACATGTCCCTGACTGAGTCTGTAATACCAACATGTTTCAAGCAGACCACCATAGTCCCCGTGCCCAAGAACTCTAAGATAACCTGCCTAAATGACTACCGACCCGTAGCACTGACGTCTGTAGCCATGAAGTGGTCTGGTCATGGCTCACATCAACAGCATAATCCCAGAAACCCTAGACCCACTCCAATTTGCATACCGCCCCAACAGATCCACAGATGATGCAATCTCTATCGCACTCCACACTGCCCTTTCCCACCTGGACAAGAGGAACACCTACGTGAGAATGCTATTCATTGACTACAGCTCAGCATTCAACACCATAGTGCCCTCTAAGCTCATCACTAAGCTAAGGATCCTGGGACTAAACACCTCCCTCTGCAACTGGATCCTGGACTTCCTGACGGGCCGCCCCCAGGTGGTAAGGGTAGGTAACAACACATCTGCCACACTGATCCTCAACACGGGGGCCCCTCAGGGGTGCGTGCTCAGTCCCCTCCTGTACTCTCTGTTCACCCATGACTGCATGGCCAGGCACGACTCCAACACCATCATTAAGTTTGCCGACGACACAACAGTGGTAGGCCTGATCACCGACAACGATGAGACAGCCTATAGGGAGGAGGTCAGAGATCTGGCCGTGTGGTGCCAGGACAACAACCTCTCCCTCAACGTGACCAAGACAAAGGAGATGATTGTGGACTACAGGAAAAAAAAAGAGGACTGAGCACGCCCCCATTCTCATCGACGGGGCTGTAGTGGAACAGGTTGAGAGCTTCAAGTTCCTTGGTGTCCACATCACCAACGAACTATCATGGTCCAAACACACCAAGACAGTCGTGAAGAGGGCACGACAAAGCCTATTCCCCCTCAGGAGACTAAAAAGATTTGGCATGGGTCCTCAGATCCTCAAAAAATTCTACAGCTGCACCATCGAGAGCATCCTGACTGGTTGCATCACCGCCTGGTATGGCAACTGCTTGGCCTCTGACCGCAAGGCACTACAGAGGGTAGTGCGTACGGCCCAGTACATCACTGGGGCAAAGCTCCCTGCCATCCAGGACCTCTATACCAGGCGGTGTCAGAGGAAGGCCCTCAAAATTGTCAAAGACTCCAGCCACCCGAGTCATAGACTGTTCTCTCTGCTACCGCACGGGCAAGCGGTACCGGAGTGCCAAGTCTAGGTCCAAAAGACTTCTCAACAGCTTCCACCCCCAAGCCATAAGACTCCTGAACAGCTAATCATGGCTACCCGGACTATTTGCACTGCCCCCCACCCCATCCTTTTTACGCTGCTGCTACTCTGTTAAGTATTTATGCATAGTCACTTTAACTCTACCCACATGTACATATTACCTCAACTACCTCAACTAGCCGGTGCCCCCGCACATTGACTCTGCAACGGTACCCCCCTGTATATATAGCCTCCCTACTGTCACTTTATTTTACTGTATATATAGCCTCCCTACTGTCACTTTATTTTACTTCTGCTCTTTTTTTCTCAACACTTTTTTGTTGTTGTTGTTTTATTCTTACTTTTTTTGTTTAAAATAAATGCACTGTTGGTTAAGGGCTGTAAGTAAGCATTTCACTGCAATGTCTGCACCTGTTGTATTCGGCGCATGTGACCAATAAAATTTGATTTGATTTGATTTGATTCATAGGAGAACAGACAGTCCATCAACATCCCACCCACCCCGTTCAGACAGTCCATCAACATCCCTCATACAGCCGGTTCATAGGAGAACAGACAGTCCATCAACATCCCTCATACAGCCGGTTCATAGGAGAACAGACCGTCCATCAACATCCCTCATACAGCCGGTTCATAGGAGAACAGACAGTCCATCAACATCCCTCATACAGCCGGTTCATAGGAGAACAGACAGTCCATCAACATCCCACATACAGCCGGTTCATAGGAGAACAGACCGTCCATCAACATCCCTCATACAGCCGGTTCATAGGAGAACAGACAGTCCATCAACATCCCTCATACAGCCGGTTCATAGGAGAACAGACAGTCCATCAACATCCCTCATACAGCCGGTTCATAGGAGAACAGACAGTCCATCAACATCCCTCATACAGCCGGTTCATAGGAGAACAGACAGTCCATCAACATCCCTCATAAATCGAATCAAATCAAATGTTATTTGTCACCCAATAGACAGTGAAATGCTTACTTACAAGCCCTTAACCAACAATGCAGTTTTAAGAAAGATACCAAAAGAAATCACAAAAAAATACAATATAAAATCATATGGAATAAAAGTAACAAATAATTAAAGAGCAGCAGTAAAAATAACAATATCGAGGCTATATACAGGGGGTACCGGTACCGAGTCAATGTGCTGGGGGCACCGGTTAGTCAAGGTAATTGGGGTAATATGTACATGTAGATAGAGTTATTAAAGTGACTATGCATAGATAATAAACAGAGTAGCAGCAGCGTAAAAGAGGGGGGAGGGGGGCAAATAGTCTGGGTAGCCATTTGATTAGATGTTATGGCTTGGGGGTAGAAGCTGTTTAGAAGCCTCTTGTACCTAGACTTGGCGCTCCGGTAACGCTTGCCGTGCGGTAGCAGAGAGAACAGTCTATGACTAGGGTGGCTGGAGTCTTTGACAATTTCTATTGCCTTCCTCTGACACCGCCTGGTATAGAGGTCCTGGATGGCAGGAAGCTTGGCCCCAGTGATGTACTGGGCCGTACGCACTACCCTCTGTAGTGCCTTGTGGTTGGAGGCCGAGCAGTTGCCATACCAGGCGGTGATGCAACCAGTCAGGATGCTCTCGATGGTGCAGCTGTAGAAGCTTTTGAGGATCTGAGGACCCATGCCAAATATTTTCAGTCTCCTTAGGGGGAATAGGTTTTGTCGTGCCCTCTTCACGACTGTCTTGGTGTGCTTGGACCATGTTAGTTTGTTGGTGATGTGGACACCAAGGAACTTGAAGCTCTCAACCTGTTCCACTAACCTCTCCCTCCACGGGGTGCCAGTATAAAAAAATATGCATTCACTAACTGTAAGTGGCTCTGGATAAGAGCGTCTGCTAAATGACTAAAATGTAAATGTAAATGTAGAGCCCCGTCGATGGGAATGGGGGCATGCTCGGTCCTCTTCTTTTTCCTGTAGTCCACAATCATCTCCTTTGTCTTAATCACGTTGAGGGAGAGGTTGTTGTCCTGGCACCACACGGTCAGGTCTCTGACCTCCTCCCTATAGGCTGTCTCGTTGTTGTCGGTGATCAGGCCTACCACTGTTGTGTCATCGGCAAAGTTAATGATGGCGTTGGGGTCGTGCCTGGCCATGCAGTCATGAGTGAACAGGGAGTACAGGAGGGGACTGAGCACGCACCCCTGAGGGGCCCCCGTGTTGAGGATCAGCGTGGCGGATGTGTTGTTACCTACCCTTACCACCTGGGGGCAGCCCGTCAGGAAGTCCAGGATCCAGTTGCAGAGGGAGGTGTTTAGTCCCAGGGTCCTTAGCTTAGTGATGAGCTTTGAGGGCACTATGGTGTTGAACGCGGAGCTGTAGTCAATGAATAGAATTCTCACATAGGTGTTCCTTTTGTCCAGGTGTGAAAGGGCAGTGTGGAGCGCAATAGAGATTGCATCATCTGTGGATCTGTTGGGGCGATATGCAAATTGGAGTGGGTCTAGGGATTCTGGGATAATGTTGTTGATGTGAGCCATGACCAGCCTTCCAAAGCACTTCATGGCTACAGACGAGAGTCCTACGGGTCGGTAGTCATTTAGGCAGGTTACCTTAGTGTTCTTGGGAACAGGGACTATGATGGTCTGCTTGAAACATGTTGGTATTACAGACTCAGACAGGGAGAGGTTGAAAATGTCAGTGAAGACACTTGCCAGTTGGTCAGCGCATGCTCGGAGTACACGTCCTGGTAATCTGTCCGCCTTGTGAATGTTGACCTGTTTAAAGGTCTTACTCACATCGGCTACGGAGAGCGTGATCACACAGTCATCCGGAACAGCTGATGCTCTCATGCATGTTTCAGTGTTACTTGCCTCGAAGCGAGCATAGAAGTAATTTAGCTCGTCTGGTAGGCTCGTGTCACTGGGCAGCTCGCGGCTGTGCTTCCCTTTGTAGTCTGTAATAGTTTGCAAGCCCTGCCACATCCGACGAGCGTCGGAGCCGGTGTAGTACGATTCAATCTTAGTCCTGTATTGACGCTTTGCCTGTTTGATGGTTCGTCGGAGGGCATAGCGGGATTTCTTCTAAGCGTCTGGGTTAGAGTGCCGCTCCTTGAAAGCGGCAGCTCTACCCTTTAGCTCAGTGAGGATGTTTCCTGTAATCCATGGCTTCTGGTTGGGGTATGTACGTGCGGTCACTGTGGGGACGACGTTATCGATGCACTTATTGATGAAGCCAGTGACTGATGTGGTGTACTCCTCAATGCTATCTGAAGAATCCCGGAACATGTTCCAGTCTGTGCTAGCAAAACAGTCCTGTAGCTTAGCATCTGCGTCATCTGACCACTTTTTTATTGACCGAGTCACTGGTGCTTCCTGCTTTAGTTTTTGCTTGTAAGTAGGAATCAGGAGGATATAAATATGTTCAGATTTTCCAATTGTAGGTCGAGGGAGAGCTTTGTACGCGTCTCTGTCTGTGGAGTAAAGGTGGTCTAGAGTTTTTTTCCCTCTGGTTGCACATTTAACATAATATAATAATAATAATATGCCATTTAGCAGACACTTTTATCCAAAGCGACTTACAGTCATGTGCGCATACATTTTTACGTACATGCTAGTAGAAATTAGGTAAAACGGATTTAAGTTTCCCTGCATTAAAGTCCCCGGGAAACTAGGAGTGCCGCCTCTGGATGAGCGTTTTCCAGTTGGCTTATGGCCGTATACAGTTTGTGCGGTCTTAGTGCCAGCATCGCTTTGTGGTGGTAAATAGACAGCTACGAAGAATATAGATGAAAACTCTCTTGGTAGATAGTGTGGTCTACAGCTTATCATGAGATACTCTACTTCAGGCGAGCAAAACCTTGAGACTTCCTTAGATATACATAGACCGCCACCCCTTGTCTTACCAGAGTGCTGTTCTATCCTGCCGATACAGTGTATAACCAGCCAGCTGTATGTTAGTCATGTCTTCGTTCAGCCACGACTCTGTGAAACATAATATATTACAGTTTTTTATGTCCCATTGGTAGGATATTCGTGCCTATAGTTCGTCCATTTTATTATCAAGCGATTGTAAGTTGGCCAATAATATCGATGGCAAAGGCAGATTAGCCGCTCGTCTCCGGCTCCTTACCAGGCACCCCGATCTCCTTCCGCGATATCTCCTTTTCTTTCTACTGCGAATGACGGGGATGAGGGCCCTGGCGGTTGTCTGGAGCAAATCCCTCTCGTCCGACTCATGAAAGAAAAATAGTTTGTCCAGTTCAAGGTGAGTAATTGCTGTTCTGATGTCCAGAAGCTCTTTTCGGTCATAAGCGACGGTAGCAGCAACATTATGTACAAAATAAGTTACAAACAATGCGAAAAAACACACAAAATAGCACGGTTGGTTAAGAGTCCATAAAACGGCATTCATCCCCTCCGGCGCCATAATAAAATGTTAATTTGTTCATAGGAGAGCAGACAGTCCATCAACAGAGTCCATCAACATCCCTCATACAGCCTGTTCATAGGAGAACAGACAGTCCATCAGCATCCCTCCAGCACCATCTTGACCGCCAGAAGTTCCCAATTTCCCACGTCATCGTTCCTCTCAGCGGAATTGAGACGATGGGAGAGGAAAGCGCAGGGATGCAGCTATTGGTCCTGGACAGAATGCTGGGACAGGACGGCCCCCACTCCAATGTCTGAGGCGTCAACCTCCACCACGAACTGATGGGACGGTTCCGGATGGATGAGGAAAGGGGCTGTGGTGAAACGGTGCTTCAGATCCAGAAACGCCCGGTCAGCAGCTGGGGACCATGTGATGGGGTGTGATGCCCGGGAGGAGGTCAATAGCGCAATCGTAGGGTCGATGCGGAGGAAGTGATTTGGCGCGAGCCTTGTTGAAAACCTCCCGGAGGTCCTGGTACTCCGCGGGGATGGCGGAGAGATCCGAGGCTTTACCCAAGCCCGCAGAAGGACGTCCCAGGGCAGGCTATGCCACCTTAAGGCAATGTGCGTGGCAGAACGGGCTTCAACCCAGGATAGAACCAGTAGCCCAGTCGATCAGAGGATTGTACCTCTGGAGTCATGAAAATCCCAAAACCCCAGGTGTATGAGGAGATTCAATTAGTAGAAACTGTATGGACTCACTGTGGTTACCCGACACTCGTGAATGACCCTGCCAATGGAGCGTCCGTCCAATGGAGAGGAGTTGAGTAGAGATACCCAGCTCAGATACCAGGGTAGCATCCATGAAGCTCTCGTCGGGCCCCAGAGTCAATGAGCACCCGGAGAGATTTAGACCGGTCACCCCAGAGCAGGATAACATGGAAAGGGATATGAGTAATAGGAGTTAGAGGCCCACCAGTATGGCCCACCAGTGTTCTCGTACCTACTGATGAGACTGGTCTTTTTACTGGACAGGTGGATATGTAATGCCCTGTAGCACCACAATACAGGCAACTGTTGGAGCTCAGCCTGCGTAAACGTTCACTAGGAGACAATCTAGCCCTGCCCAGTTGCATGGGCTCAGGAGGAGACGAGTCGCCAGTCCCCGATGATCCCCAAGAGGGGGCTCGGGTGAATTTGGATTCTCTCGGGAATGCAGGCGTCGGGGACTTCCGGGGTTCTTTGGGCGGCGAGGGAGAAACCGTGGACGAGCGAGTGTGGCTGAGAACAGACCTCCTCTCCCTCCTGCGTTCCCGTAGGCGCCCATCGATCCTTATAGTCAAGGCTATGAGGGAGTCGAGGTCCCTGCGTAACTCCCGGGCTGCGAGTTCGTCTTTGATTTCCTCCGATAAACCATGATGGAAGGTGTCGAATAGGGACTCCGGGTTCCAGGCACTCTCGGCGGCCAGCGTGCGAAAGTCTACCTCGTAGTCTGCCACACTGCGGGAGTCTTGAAGCAGACGAAGTAGATTCCGAGCCGTCTCTCTCCTGGACACCGGGGAATCGAACACCTTCCTTACATCCACCACGAAATCCTCCATACTAAGGCAAATGGCGGATTGTTGATCCCACACCGACGTAGCCCAAACGAGCGCCCTTCCAGACATTAGCGTTATAAGATATGCAAGAACTAGAGAACTGGAGAAGAACGGGAAAGACGCTGGTAAGACCTGACGAGACAAGACGAACTGGCAACAGACAGACAGAAAACGCAGGTATAAATACACAGGAGATAATGGGGAAAAATGGGAGACACCTGGTGGTGGGTGGAGACACCTGGTGGTGGGTGGAAACAAGCACAAGACAGGTGAAACAGATCAGGGTGTGACACAGACAGATGTTGCTCTCCGGTTTTGTGATGAAACAAACGTATGTGTAGTTGAATTTATTCCGCCACTGTGTGACTGTTGTCTTTTTGTAGTCACGGCATTATTGTTTATCACGGTGGCGTATGAACGAATGGGTTATAGAGCAAACAACGCAATTATCACAACATAGGTTGTAATATGGCTTTTTTTTACTGGCTTGGCTTGGCTCAGTGATTTTACCCACGCACTGCTACTGGTTACACATACAGTATTTTCACAGGTAATGCAGTGAGGAAGGTAAACATGATATACAAAGGCTTGATAAAAAAAAGATCCTATATTTCTGCAACGGTCCTATTAAATGTACTTTTCTTGAATCCCCCCCTACAATCACAACATTCTCTTATTTCAACCCTCAGTCTCAGCAGCCCATCCTCTCAGGTCAGGAGTTCAGGTTTGAGCTTCAGGTTAAGCATGTTCGCAGTGCTAACTGTGCCACTAGAGATCCTGGTTCGAATCCAGGCTCTGTCGCAGCCGGCCGCGACCGGGAGACTCATGGGCGGCGCACAATTGGCCCAGCGTTGTCCAGGGTAGGGGAGGGAATGGCCGGCAGGGATGTAGCTCAGTTGATAGAGCATGGCGTTTGCAACGCCAGGGTTGTGGGTTTGATTCCCATGGGGGGCCAGTATAAAAAAAACTAAAAACTAAAAAATGTATTCACTAACTGTAAGTCGCTCTGGATAAGAGCGTCTGCTAAATGACTAAAATGTAAATGTAAATGTAATGTTCAACATTTACTTAACGCTACGATTTCAGGAACACTATAGGTTTCTATACTAGATCTCTTGTTTAGAATGTGTGTTCCGTATCAAGCAATTTCCTGCCTTTTAGCCCTGAGGGGAGGTCTCCGTATCCAGCCTTTTAGCCCTGAGGGGAGGTCTCCGTATCCAGCCTTTTAGCCCAGAGGGGAGGTCTCCGTATCCAGCCTTTTAGCCCTGAGGGGAGGTCTATGGAATGGAAGTTGAATACAGAACTCATGGTTTTGGAATACTCTCAACAATTATGTTTCATAATAGGAGGGAGACGTAAACCAATTTCACATCTTTAAAATTAACACATTTTCTCCATGCACATCGTAATGTGTGTGTGTATGTGTGTGTGTGTGTGAGAGTGAGTGAGTGAGTGAGAGAGAGAGAGAGAGAGAGCCAGGCTCATCAGCACCTCTTTCAGTTTCTGAGGGTTCCATGGTTGGGGTCAATTCAATTTCACCAAAATTCTAATTCTCTTCAATGCTTTTCAATTAGGAAATTGTGGAATTGGAAATTTGGTTTACTTTCTTAATTGACTGGAATTTAAATGGAATTGACCCCAACCCTGGTGCTTTCATTTGGCAGACAAAATGACGGACGGACATTGGCGTTTACAAACGGTGGCAGTCGTTTTGTACCCCTCTTGTTATTTTTAGAGGGCTCTAAATTTAAAATAGATGTTTTACGGTAGCTCCTAAAAAAAAAAAAAACTTTTCAGCGGAAAGTTAAAAACAGTTGGTCCCCTGGGATTCCTGTCTGGCCGCCTGTAAACACTATCCCAGCCACAGCCAAGAACATCTCTGCGTTCCAAATGGCACCCTATTCCCTAATATAGTTCACTACAGTTCAATACTTTTGACAAGGGCCCATAGGGCACTATGTAGAGAATATTGTGCCATTTGGGCACGTAACAGGACAGACAGAACTGACTCTCGGGGGCAAGCTGCCGACCGCTCCTTCTCGTCTCTCCGCCTTGCTCTCTCCTCGGCCTCAGACGAACTTTCCCCGCCACCCACCACAATCTGTGTTGTTTTTCCTCTCTCTCTCTGTTATCCCATGAATCTTGTTTGACCACATTTTTTTATTTTTAGTCGTTTTAGCAGACGCTCTTATCCAGAGCGGCTTACAGTAAGTGAGTGCATACATTTTTTTTTTTTTTATACTGGAATCGAACCCACAACCCTGGCGTTGCAAATGCCATGCTCTACCAACTGAGCTACATCCCATGAGTTGAGCTGACGGGCACAGTGTTGACCACAGGAGTTGAGCTGAGGGGAACAGTGTTGACCACAGGAGTTGAGCTGACGGGAACAGTGTTGACCACAGGAGTTGAGCTGAGGGGAACAGTGTTGACCATAGGAGTTGAGCTGACGGGAACCATGTTGACCACAGGAGTTGAGCTGAAGGGAGGGAACAGTGTTGACCACAGGAGTTGAGCTGAGGGGAACAGTGTTGACCACAGGAGTTGAGCTGACGGGAACAGTGTTGACTACAGGAGTTGAGCTGAAGGAAGGGAACAGTGTTGACCACAGGAGTTGAGCTGAGGGGAACAGTGTTGACCACAGGAGTTGAGCTGACGGGAACAGTGTTGACTACAGGAGTTGAGCTGAGGGGAACAGTGTTGACCACAGGAGTTGAGCTGAGGGGAACAGTGTTGACCACAGGAGTTGAGCTGAAGGGAGGGAACAGTGTTGACCACAGGAGTTGAGCTGAGGGGAACAGTGTTGACCACAGGAGTTGAGCTGAGGGGAACAGTGTTGACCACAGGAGTTGAGCTGAGGGGAACAGTGTTGACCACAGGAGTTGAGCTGAGGGGAGGGAACAGTGTTGACCACAGGAGTTGAGCTGAGGGGAACAGTGTTGACCTCAGGAGTTGAGCTGAGGGGAACAGTGTTGACCACAGGAGTTGAGCTGAGGGGAACAGTGGAGTGTTCACTGAGCTGAGAGATTTCTGTATTCTTTGAATTCATTTCAAAAGGAGTGGGTGGTTGTTTTAGCACTCTCTCTGTTTCTCTCTTTCTCTCTCTCCCTCTCTCTTTGAGTGGATGGAATGAGTGCTGCTCTGATGCCATAGCCATGCCCCACAGCAGTGATGTGACAAAGGGACACAGATGGATGGTGGTACAGTGCTGGCCCGGCTTCAGAGTGCCGAGCAGAGCAGAGCGAGAAGTCTCAGTTCCCAATGACTGACTGCTGTCTGTCACACATTCTACAAATGATGTAACAGAGTTCAGAGAGGTTGGGATGAGAGGAGGGAGAGAGGTTGGGATGAGAGGAGGTAGAGAGGTTGGGATGAGAGGAGGTAGAGAGGTTGGGATGAGAGGAGGTAGAGAGGTTGGGATGAGAGGAGGTAGAGAGGTTGGGATGAGAGGAGGTAGAGAGGTTGGGATGAGAGGAGGGAGAGAGGTTGGGATGAGAGGAGGTAGAGAGGTTGGGATGAGAGGAGGGAGAGAGGTTGGGATGAGAGGAGGGAGAGAGGTTGGGATGAGAGGAGGGAGAGAGGTTGGGATGAGAGGAGGGAGAGAGGTTGGGATGAGAGGAGGTAGAGAGGTTGGGATGAGAGGAGGTAGAGAGGTTGGGATGAGAGGAGGTGTAGAGGAGGTTGGGATGAGAGGACGGAGAGAGGTTGGGATGAGAGGAGGGAGAGAGGTTGGGATGAGAGGAGGGAGAGAGGTTGGGATGAGAGGAGGTAGAGAGGTTGGGATGAGAGGACGTAGAGAGGTTGGGATGAGAGGAGGTAGAGAGGTTGGGATGAGAGGAGGGAGAGAGGTTGGGATGAGAGGAGGGAGAGAGGTTGGGATGAGAGGAGGGAGAGAGGTTGGGATGAGAGGTTGGGATGAGAGGAGGGAGAGAGAGGTTGGGATGAGAGGACGTAGAGAGGTTGGGATGAGAGGAGGTAGATAGGTTGGGATGAGAGGAGGTAGAGAGGTTGGGATGAGAGGAGGGAGAGAGGTTGGGATGAGAGGAGGGAGAGAGGTTGGGATGAGAGGAGGGAGAGAGGTTGGGATGAGAGGAGGTAGAGAGGTTGGGATGAGAGGAGGGAGAGAGGTTGGGATGAGAGGAGGGAGAGAGGTTGGGATGAGAGGAGGGAGAGAGGTTGGGATGAGAGGAGGTAGAGAGGTTGGGATGAGAGGAGGTAGAGAGGTTGGGATGAGAGGAGGTAGAGAGGGTGCCCAGCCGGTCAGCTGTGATTATGTAAACAGATTAGAGATTGGTAGTTAGTCAGCCCAGCCGGTCAGCTGTGATTATGTAAACAGATTAGAGATTGGTAGTTAGTCAGGGCAGCGTTCGGTGACCACATTGTATTGTTTTCTCCTGCATCTGTCCAGTGATGGACCACTGAGTGACTGACAGCCGTCTTCATCGACAGGGGAACACACACACACACACACACACACACACACACACACACACACACACACACACACACACACACACACACACACACACACACACACACACACACACACACACACACACACACACACAGACACACACACACACACACAGACACACACACAGACACACACACACACACAGACACACAACACACACACACACACACACACACACACACACACACACACACACACACACACACACACACACACACACACACACAGACACACAACATACACACACACACACACACACACACACACACACACACACACACACACACACAAACATACACACACAAACATAAAAACACAAACACAAACACACACTACACACAAGATGACTCAAAGACAAAGGATGTTTGACCACTGTCTGGTATAGAGGTCCTGTTGTTAATGGTTCTATTAATATACACTGTGTGTACAAAACATTAAGAACACCTGCTCTTTCCGTGACAGCCTGACCAGGTGAACGTTACGATCCCTTATTGATGTCACCTGTTAAATCCACTTTAATCAGTGTAGATGAAGGGGAGGAGACAGGTTAAAGAAAGGATTTTTGAGCCTAGAGACAATTGTGTACTGTATGTGTGCCATTCAGAGGGTGAATGGGCAAGACAAAAGATTGAAGTGCCTTTGAACGGGGTATGGTAGTAGGTGCCAGGCGCACCGGTTTGAATGTGTCAAAAAACTGCAACGCTGCTGGATTTTTCACGCTCAACAGTTTCCTGTGTGTATCAAGAACGGTCCACCACCCAAAGGACATCCAGCCAACGGTAGACCAGTGGTCGAAAACGGGTCATTGATGAAAGAGGACAGAAGGAGGCTGACACGAGTTGTTTAGAGCAACAGACGGGCTACAGTTAGTCAACAGAGCGACAGACGGGCTACAGTTAGTCAACAGAGCAACAGACGGGCTAGAGTTAGTCAACTGACAGTCCAGTACAGCATTGGTGCCCAAAGACCCATAAAAGAATGCACAACTCGTCGTACCTTGACACAAATGGGGTATTGCAGCCGGCGACCTTAGAGTTCCACTTCTTTCAGCGTAAAACAAGAAACTGCGGTTGCAGTGGGGCTAAGGAACGAAAAACACTGGACACTGGAGAATTGGAAAAACATTGCCTGGTCTGATGAATCCCGGTTCCTGCTGTTTCACGCTGATGGGAGGACTAGGGTATGGAGAAAACCACGAGTACATGCAACCCATCATGCTGCGTGTCATCACTGGAGCTGGTGTGGTGGTGTGGTGGTGTCCCTTGGGCCCCTTGATAAAAGTGGAGCAACGTTTGAATGCCACAGAATATCTGAACATCAATTCCAATCAGGTGCATCCCTTCATGGCAGCAGTCTATCCATCTGCCAATGGGTTTTTTTTTCTTTCAGCAGGATAATGCCGCATGCCACAAGGCTAGGATTGTCCAGGAATGGTCCCATGAACATGACAGTGAATTCAGTTTACTGCAGTGGGCCCGCCCAGTCAACAGATCTCAATCTAATTGAGCATCTCTGTATGAGATGGAACGAGCTATTCTGAGTAGAGATCCACTACCAGCCAACTTGAACATAACTGTGGGAAGTATTGGAGTCAACATGGGCCAGCATCCCTGTGGAATGCTTTCGAACCCCTTGTAGAGTCCATGCCCCGACGAATTGAGGCTGTTCTGAGGGCAAACAGGGGTGCAACTCAATATTAGGAAGGTGTTCCTAATTTTTTATACACTCAGTGTACATACATGATAAAAAGGTAATGACCGCTTAGAATAAATAATCTGTATGATTCATCAAACGTCAAATATACAGACTAACGTCAGAAAAAAGAACTAGCTACATGCTTTACCGAATTAAAAGAAACAACTTAGGGCGGCAGGTAGCTTAGTGGTTAAGAGCGTTGTGCCAGTAACTGAAAGGTCGCTGGTTCTAATCCCAGAGCCGACTAGGTGAAAAAATCTGTCGATGTGCCCTTGAGCAAGGCACTTAACCCTAATTGCTCATGTAAGTCGCTCTGGATAAGAGAGTCTGCTAAATGACTGAAATGTAAATGTAATGAAATACTTAGACCTCAATTTAATCAGATTGAGCATTAACTAAACAAAGATAAAATAGTTATTATAGCTACCGCGTTAGAAGTTAAAAACTGTGATATAAAGTAGAGTCTAATGCACGTTGTCATGTTAATTTGGACGGGGGGCATTTATGGCCCATTTGAGTGTTTGACCTTGTAACGTGGCTGCATGGGATCTGTCGGATTATAAAATCCAGGGTGGTTTTTAGTTGCATCCGCTGGTGGTTTTCACAGCTCTAACGCAGTTCAACCTCCTACACCGCCAAAACAACCGCATCTAATCGATTCTAGAGCCCTTGGTAGTGCCAATGGCAATGAAAAGAGTCGTTAGTAGATGTACTGGGGCTGCCTTGACAGTGTCCTGGATGACAGGGCGTCTGTGGTATGTGACTGATGACTGTCCTCCCTGCAGCCTCTCAGGACTTTATTTTGGTTTTCAGGCACAAAGTCAAAAATTGGACTATATTCAAAAAATTCATGCAAATAAAAAAATATATATTTATTAATTTAAGGTTAGGGTTAGGCATAAAGTCAGCAGTGTGGTTAAGGTTAGGGTTTAAGGTTAGGATTAAAATCGAATTTTTAAGAAAATAAATTGTATAAATAGCTGGGGTTTAGCCACTAGCCCAACACCAACTACACCCTCACTAGCCCAACACCAACTACACCCTCACTAGCCCAACACCAACTACACCCTCACTAGCCCAACACCAACTACACCCTCACTAGCCCAACACCAACTACACCCTCACTAGCCCAACACCAACTACACCCTCACTAGCCCAACACCAACTACACCCTCGCTAGCCCAACACCAACTACACCCTCACTAGCCCAACACCAACTACACCCTCACTAGCCCAACACCAACTACACCCTCACTAGCCCAACACCAACAGTTTAAATTACTACACCCTCACTAGCCCAACACCAACAGTTTAAATTACTACACCCTCACTAGACCAACACCAACAGTTTAAATTACTACACCCTCACTAGACCAACACCAACAGTTTAAATTACTACACCCTCACTAGACCAACACCAACAGTTTAAATTACTACACCCTCACTAGACCAACACCAACAGTTTAAAATAAGATACTAAAATCATTCCAATCAGGGTTAAAAGGCAAAGAATACCACTTTACCATTAGACAGAGGTAAACAGGTGGTGAATCTATCATGACATTAATATGAATTAACCGGAGCCACACACACACACACACACACACACACACACACACACACACACACACACACACACACACACACACACACACATTTACATTTAAGTCATTTAGCAGTTGCTCTTATCCAGAGTGACTTACAAATTGGTGCATTCACCTTATAGCCAGTGGGATAACCACACACACACACACACACACACACACACACACCAGCCCCCCAGTGTCTACAAAACAAAGTGCCATTAGCTGTGGAGCCCTGATGCCACTGGTCTGGTCTGGTCTGGGAGAGGACAGAATTAGCTGAAGTGGCTGGGAAGTGTGGGAGAGTGGTGTAGGAAGAGGGGAGGAGGGAAGGGGAGGGGTGACTCGAGGAAGAGGAGGAAGCAAAGGGACAACACCCAGACAAGGTCTTTGACCAACAACCAGCCTCACCCCTCCCCTCCTTTTCCACTCCAGACCCTCCCCCCTCCCCCCCCCCGTCCATCTGGGCTTGGGAATGGGCCTAGTGATGACCCCGCCCCCCCGCCCCTCCCCCTGTCCATCTGGGCTTGGGAATGGGCCTAGTGATGACCCCCCCCCCGCCCCTCCCCCGTCACAATAAACCACGCCCACCTGAGACTCTACTGGCCAGGGAATAGGTATCTTCTCTCTGATTGGTAGAGGCGTCATTTCAGCTTGTCCTCTAGTCTCTCGTCACAGTAGCTGATTTGGTTCTACAGATGTCGGATCTTAATTTGAGCCAGTTTTCTACAGCAGGAAATATAATCCTACAGCAACAGGAAATGTGTAGGGGTTAATACATTTTTTCATAAGGGAAAATCAAGTCTGACCTTTTAAAAAGTGGAAATTACTAACTCCAGAAGCATTTTTAAAACCTCAAATGCACCACCATTTTTTATATTTCCTGCATTGCAGGAAGGTTCTCCTGCGACAGGGGTGATCAAATGAAGATCCTACAGCTGTAGGGGCCGAGATGAATCTTTGTCTAACATTGCTTCCAGGATTAACAACAACTCTTGTATACTGTACCTGTACACAAAGCAGATGTATAATTTACGATAATGTAGTAGCAAGGTTCTCTGGGTATGGATATGACTTTATCAGTCTGTCTGACTGAACACTACTTTAGCAGAGGTTTGTTGAACTGTGAACACCCAGTTCGGACGTGCCCTTCGTAGCCCTCTCTTTCCACTTCGCTCTTCCTCCCTCCCTCTTTTGTCAGCATGTTTTCCCATCGGTCGTTTCCTTCCGTTAGACTAGTGTCTAGACACCGCAGTGTCTCAGCAGTGTCTCTCGTCAAAGACAACGCAGACGGACACATGACCGTGTCTCTCTGATTGACTTTACTGACGGGCCCCAGTGTGTGTGTGTGTGTGTGTGTGTGTGTGTGTGTGTGTGTGGTGTATGTGTGTGTGTGTGTACATAGGAAGCCCTGTAGAAAACAGCATGTCTGGGATTAATCCTGTTTACACTACACAAATTAACTTCAGAATCCAACATTTTTATAGGGGGGGATAAACGTCTATGGGTGACATGGTTAAGTTAAGGCATTGTTACCTCAACTCTGTGAAAAAAACGAAACCAAACCCCAACATTCTCAGTCAAACTGCAATCCTTTCTACTGTTAGTTTTAGGTTAAGTTAAGGGTTAAGGTTCGGGGTTAAGGTTAAATGTAGGTATTCATTCTGATTGGTTAAGGGTTAAGATTTGGGAAAGAGCTGGGAAATGGAGAGCGCTGTAGTAGCTGAAGGGTTTAGTCTAGCGCTCGGATTGAACACACGACCCGCAGAGTCGTCCTCATCCCCAACACACACCGGCAGCCTGCTTCACTGTAACAGCGCTCGGATTGAACACACGACCCTCAGAGTCGTCCTCATCCCTAACACACACCGGCAGCCTGCCTCACTGTAACAGCGCTCGGATTGAACACACGACCCTCAGAGTCGTCCTCATCCCCAACACACACCGGCAGCCTGCTTCACTGTAACAGCGCTCGGATTGAACACACGACCCTCAGAGTCGTCCTCATCCCTAGCACACACCGGCAGCCTGCCTCACTGTAACAGCGCTCGGATTGAACACACGACCCTCAGAGTCGTCCTCATCCCCAACACACACCGGCAGCCTGCTTCACTGTAACAGCGCTTGGATTGAACACACGACCTGCTGAGGTCTCCAGTCATGTAAAATGATGTAGAATTGCATGAAATGCGCTTATAAAAGTCCAACATCTTCCTAGACCCTAAGCTACTAAAAATGTTCCCCATATGTGCAACTTCTGTAAGTGCCTCAACTCTACTGCTCTATGCCACTATGGAAATGCGATGATATGAATGCAATGCTTTATTATAAAGGTGATTTTTTTTTCTTCCTCATGCTCCCCAGGTCACCCCCCTCACACTCACTTTTTGTTCCAGCACCTCCCGATTTTACAAATTAAGCACCGAGTAAGTGATAAACATTGTAAAAACACACAAGCAAAGCTTTTCCAAGGCACAAAATGAGAGGAAAGGACTTAGAAGCCATCTTGGCCTCATGTGGATTTAGAATCTTCTTCTTCGATGAGGTTTAACGCCGGTTTGCATCCAATAAATATTGCATTAGCGCCACCAACTAGACTGGGGTAAAAAAGAAAAAGATACCTGCCATCTAACTCTCACTCATTAAAAACCTACCACCCTATTCCACGATTTAAACGTATCTGTTCTTAATTCAGGCCAATGGCCTGGGAGTTCTCCACCCCTCAACACACCCTGTAACTCCTCTGACCTCAAATCTCGTACACCCAAATACTTCTCTGCAGCTGCCACCACAACCTCTATTTTCTGCGACTTAAGTTCCATCCCTGCGGTACAGTTGATAACCATTGCTATGAACCCTAAAAAGCCAATCTTACTGAAGCATATATCACTCGTTGGCCTATCCCTCTGTACTGATACAGATCTACTACTCTCACCACTCCTCTCAGGATCCCTCCCCCTTGACCCCATCTTCCTCTACTTTCTTCACTGCCTAAGCATACGGCACCCTCTGCTCTGCTCTAACCCTGCTAACCTCAACCTGCCTCTCTTGCAAGGGACACTTCTGTTCCCCAGCTCCATAGAGTACCACAGATTCATAATACCCATTCAACCAAGCGGTCAAACGGGGAAAACGGTTCCAATCGTTTTTCAATCGTTTTTCCACCATTCATTTTTCCCATAGGGGATTTTAGAAACACTTACTCCCGAGTGGCGCAGTGGTCTAAGGCGCTGTATCGCAGTGCTAGCTGTGCCACTAGAGATCCTGGTTCGAATCCAGGCTCTGTTGTAATTGGCCGCGACCGGGAGACCCATGGGGCGGCGCACAATTCGTCCAGGGTAGGGGAGGGAATGGCCGGCAGGGATGTAGCTCAGTTGGTAGAGCATGGCGTTTGCAACGCCAGGGTTGTGGGTTCGATTCCCACGGGGGGCCAGTATAAAAAATAATGTATGCACTCACTAACTGTAAGTCGCTCTGGATAAGAGCGTCTGCTAAATGACTAAAATGTTAAAATAAGGGCTGTGTTTCGTGTAGGCTTATATATATATATATATTGATAAAAGTCTCCTTGTCCGAGAGAGATTTACACGGTTATCAAAACGTTGGGTGGTGTACGACGTGAACGTCTAATAACCCAAAGGTTGCGTGTTCGAATCTCATCACGGACAACTTTAGCTAATTAGCAACTTTGCAACTACTTACTACTTTCTAGCTACTTTGCATTTTAGCTAACCCTTCCCCTAACCCTTCCCTTAACCCTAACCTTAACCCTTCCCCTAACCCTTCCCCTAACCCTTCCCCTAACCCTTCCCCTAACCCTAACCCTTCCCCAACCCTTCCCCTAACCCCTAACCCTTCCCCTAACCCTTCCCCTAACCCTTCCCCTAACCCTAACCCTAACCCTAACCCTAACCTTAACCCTTCCCCTAACCCTAACCCTAACCCTTCCCTTAACCCTTCCCCTAACCCTTCCCCTAACCCTTCCCCTAACCCCTAACCCTAACCCTAACCCTTCCCCTAACCCTAACCCTAACCCTAACCCTTCCCCTAACCCTTACCCTAACCCTAACCCTTCCCCCACCCTAACCCTAACCCTAACCTAACCCTAACCCTTCCCCTAACCCTAACTAACTACCTAACCCTTCCCCTAACCCTAACCCTAACCCTTCCCCTAACCCTTCCCCTAACCCTTCCCCTAACCCTTCCCCTAACCCTAACCCTAACCCTTCCCCTAACCCTTCCCCTAACCCTTCCCCTAACCCTTCCCCTAACCCTTCCCTTAACCCTAACCTTAACCCTTCCCCTAACCCTAACCCTTACCCTAACCTTAACCCTTCCCCTAACCCTAACCCTAACCCTAACCCTTCCCCTAACCCTTCCCCTAACCCTTCCCCTAACCCTTCCCTTAACCCTAACCCTAACCCTTCCCCTAACCCTAACCTTAACCCTTCCCCTAACCCTAACCCTAACCCTTCCCTAACCCTTCCCCTAACCCTAACCTTAACCCTTCCCCTAACCCTAACCTTAACCCTTCCCCTAACCCTAACCCTAACCCTTCCCCTAACCCTAACCTTAACCCTTGAACCTAACTCCCTTACCCTAAACCTTAACCCTAACCCCTAGCCTGGCTAACGTTAGCCACCTAGCTAACATTAATGTTAGCCATCTAGCCACCTAGCTAACATTAGCCACAACAAATTGGGAATTCGTAACATATACGTTTAGCAAATTCATAACATATTGTACGAATTGCAATTCGTAAACATATTGTATGAATTGTAATTCAGAACATATCATACAAAATGGATGACGGACATCCACAAATGAATACATACCATACGAAACATAACATATCATATTCATTGTAATGTCTCTGATTTATGTTTTACTATGTTAAGTCTACCCCCCTGAGTCCAGGTTGGATTGACACCAGTGGGGGATGGAGGCGAGGAGAGCTAGGCTAGGGGATCCTCCTTTGTGGTCGGTATCAGTTTACCAGAAGTAATGTGGGGGGCTCATCTGGGCTGGAACAACAGACTGGAGTGAGTTAGACAGGCAGGCAAACTCCGGTCACCCAAATGGTGTTGCCATGGTGAGTTAGGTGGGCTACATTCCTCAGAACTCCAGGGATGTGGGGTGGGTTGGCATTTGTGTTGTGGGGGGTGCGGGTTGGGGGGGTTCTCCCAATTGTAAAAGACAAGCAAGAATGATTTACAGAGGGCAGACAGAGGACAGAGAGGGTTAAACAACATTTGAGAAGGATAAATCGAAAAAAAACGATTGGAACACACTGCGTCCCACACTGTGGGGAAACACTAGTCTTGATGTGGCTGGTGATAGACAATGACCCGTTTAAAAGTTGGGTAATTGTCTCAGGACCACCATGCTTGACCCACACTGTGAGGAGGGAAATTAATCATTCATTAACTAATTGAGGGGGAAAGGTAGCCACAAGGGAAGTGGGCCAGTGACCATAGGGTTGCCATTTCGAATCCCAGGTCTGACTGGACAATTCTGGCGGGAAGTGAACCCGGTAACTGCATGACTGCAGGTATCAAATCCTGGAAAATAAAGTAAGATTCATTCATCTAACCATCCATTCTACCAGTCAGTTAGACGTCTCTCTCCAGGCACAGTACTCCCCTGCTGACCCAGGCTGTGATGTAACCAGTTTTATTGTAACTGCTTTCTGAACGGCCAGTAGGTAATTCCTCACTAGACCGTACTGACCTGATTCAATGTAAACAATAGCTGGTCCTCTGATGTAACACAACCTAACTAGGAAATTTGCTACTTGGCTTTCAGGAACTTTGAAGAAGGTTGGAATGTGATTTATTTCCTTCGAATGAGAAAATGCGTGGGACGGGTGACTGCCAGGCCAAAGCAGTACACCTACCTATCACGGAGAAGCTTAGAATCTCTTTGTTCATCTTTTAGACTCCACTTCCTGTTAGTTCTGGAACTTTTCCTGTTCTGGAACTAAGAACAGCTGAGACAAAAGTAAAGGAATTCAAGGTGGAAATGCCCAAATGGTGACATACAGAGCCATATCTATAGACAGCTGGGGCTCCAATAGAATACGTGGAAGTACGGATTGAACCAAGGGAACGTAAGCCCTATTGTTTATCATGACAGTATGAGATATGTGCCTACGAGAACCCCAAATATGGAAATCCAAATAGTACGATGACATACGTGGTTATTATAGACAGCTGGGGCTCCAATAGAATACGTGGAAGTCATGATTGGAATGGGAACGAATACAAGGGATGTTTTTGGGGCTTGAAGGCCTGTTATTTACTGAGCATTATGATAATAATCCCAAATATATAATTCCAAGAGCTGTATAAAGGGATATGTGGCCATAGAGATCTTATCATTCTGCGGCCCTGGACTGTACAGAGATGCACTGTGAGTGAACGTGATAGCTTGTTTGGTTTCACAAAGACCTTGATGTGGATAATAGATTAAAGAAAGCCATTTAGCAGACGCTTCGATCCCAAAAAAAACTTAGTCATGCGTGCATACATTTTATGTGTGGGTGGCCCCCGGGAATCGAACCCACAACGCTGCCGTTACAATCGTCAACCGAGCCATAGAGGATGAGCCATTGTTACAAAACCAATAACTAGCCTACTGATTTTGCCGCACTTACTGGTCTGTAACCTGACCCGTTATGTCTAGGGGGTCTTAGTCCGAGCTACATGGTCTGTAACCTGACCCGTTATGTCTAGGGGGTCTTAGTCCGAGCTACATGGTCTGTAACCTCAACGAGACAGACAGGGTATTCTCACAGTCTCTCCATTGCCACCGGGTCTACGTCTCACCAAACGGCGGACGTCACAAACACCAGGAATATTATTTTTCATTTGATCAAGCTCTACACGCTACCCCACTGATCACTCCTTTGAGCGGTGCCCCGCTGGAGAGCAAAGCACCACACTGGTTGAACCCCGAGTGTGACGAGTCAGGCGCAGGAGGTAAAATACCGAAGTCCAGAGTTTATTCCGTTTACATAAATCAAACGCACCGTGCGTCAAAACGAAACTAACAAGGGAAAACATCCACCTTGGCATAAACACTAAGAATAGTAGCTCTCACAACAAACAATCACTCACAAAGACAAGGGGAACACTTATACACGTACTAATTAGGGGAAATGAGCACCAGGTGTGTGTGATTGACAAGACATGACAAGTGGAGTGATGAGAATGGGATCGGCAGTAGCTAGTACTCCGGTGACGACGAACGCCGAAGCCTGCCCCGAACCAGGAGGGGGGAGGGGGGGCAGCCTCGGCGGAAGTCGTGACACCGAGACGCGTGTTGCGCAGCTCCCAGTTTGTCCTTTACCCAGCCTGAAACAACGTATGGGACGGCCAAAAAGCAGGAATCCCCTTTTCCAAAAAATCTCACTCCTACCGGTCCAAAGTCACTCCTACCGGTCCAAAGTCACTCCTACCGGTCCAAAGTCACTCCTACCGGTCCAAAGTCACTCCTACCGGTCCAAAGTCACGCTGGAAGTGTCTACCACACATGTTGCTGCGGGTACGTCATGCTTCAGAGTACTCACTACTCCCGACTGACTCAAGGTTGTCAAGGGAGCCAGTAGATTTATAGGTCATTTTACTTGGTTTTATTCAGGAGGCGAAGGTGGGTAACCAGGAGATGAAGGATTTGACCGAAGGTTTGTAGGATTGACCGAATGTCTGTACTCAGGAGACGTTGGTCTGTACTCAGGAGACGTTGGTCTGTACTCAGGAGACGTTGGTCTGTACTTAGCTCAATTTTTACGCTTTTGCGTCATCGCACCATCCTCTATTCCCTTTAGTGCACTACAGTTGACCAGGGCCCAGAGACCAGGGCGCACAGACCAGGGCCCAGAGACCAGGGCCCACAGACCAGGGCCCAGAGACCAGGGCCCAGAGACCAGGGCCCACAGACCAGGGCCCACAGACCAGGGCCCAGAGACCAGGGCCCACAGACCAGGGCCCAGAGACCAGGGCCCACAGACCAGGGCCCAGAGACCAGGGCCCACAGACCAGGGCCCAGAGACCAGGGCCCATAGACCAGGGCCCATAGACGGGCCCAGAGACCAGGGCCCAGAGACCAGGGCCCAGAGACCAGGGCCCATAGACCAGGGCCCAGAGACCAGGGCCCAGAGACCAGGGCCCATAGACCAGGGCCCAGAGACCAGGGCCCAGAGACCAGGGCCCAGAAGCAGGAAAGGGTGCCCCCATTTGGGATGCACCTATGGTTGTTGTTTTGAGAGGAGTGGAATGAAAGGAATCCTTTTCACAGATGGTTTCTAGTTCTTCTTACTGTAGTACTCCACATCCAGACCCAGTTTTTACATGGTTGATGGCTATTGGTTCGCCATTACATTGGTTAAAAATGGCTGCCACATAATTGGCAGGTGGAAGCTATAAAGGGGCAGCGGGATTAGAGGACGTCCCACGCAGGCCGCTAGGGTGTTCTGTAATTGGAGTGGGTGGAAGGATAACATTTTTGGACCGCGTGTCCCAAATGGCACCGTATTCCCTTTATAGTGCAGTACTCGCTTTATAGGGCCCATTTTATAGGGATCTGGTCAAATGTAGTGCACTATAAAGGGAATAGGGTGCATTGGGGACGCAGCTTCAGCCTCTGTGGGCTTGGGGCTGCCTGCCTTGAAAGCTAAAGCAGCAGGCCTATTATACAGAGAGTCCCACATCACATCTCTAAAGCTCACTCTCATGTCTCATAAATTACTTGATGATGATTATCGTGCCATATGTGCTTTTAAAATTCTGCGGGGGGTGTGGGGGGTGGGGGGGTGTGTGTATGTCCTGGCCTGCATTATTACACACACACACACACACACACACACACACACACACACATTACATGAGAGGACTCATCCAGACACAGATGAATGGAACCGTAACACTTCATTTTTGCCATGAACATAAGCAGGTGAAGACTGTGTGTTACCACCAGAACGTGATCTTTTGAAGATGTAGGGTTTTACCTCAAGAACAGTTATCTTGCTAAAAGCGTGACTTCCCAGGGACAGGCTGAGCTTTGTGATAATATATTACTGTAATAAATAACAAGGATAGGCCTGTAATAATGTCTGGCCAGGGCAGGGGAGAAGGGATGGGAATTATGGGATGTATTCTCCCCTTACTGAGCAGACAGGTTGTATATCATGCACACACACACAGAGAAGAGAGAGAGAGAGAGAGTGAGAGAGAGAGAGAGAGTGAGAGAGAGAGAGAGAGAAAGAAAGAGAGATTGGTTGTATATCTCTCCCTGGCATGATGAGCAGAAGGTCAGTGAGCACAGAAAGAGGAGAAGAGAACCAGTAGCTAATATGCAGGGTGAGACAGTGGTTGTGTGTGTGTGTGTGTGTGTGTGATCTCTATGCTCCAGGCTATCCATAGAGATGGATAGAGGAAACAACCCTATTTAGTTCCCATTATGGCATCTGTGCGTTGCACGGCCATTGAGGCAATGTAGCTGGTAAAATGTCCTTCACGATTAGCTGATCCCTCCTGACGACCCAGTTGGACATGACTCCAACTGGGTCATCAGGAGAGATCAGCCAATGAAGTTGGAAGTTCCACCCAGTTGACTACATTAAAATGGTGGAAGCCCTCATGTTAAAACACCTTACATCCAAGTTGTGTCCTCTATACATCTTTATGAAGCTATCACTACTATGCAGTGTTGCCTACTGGCTGTAGAATAGCCAATCTCTCACACTGTGACTAAAATGACTAAAATGTAATATGTAAATTGAAGAATGCACTGCCCATTGCAGTACTGGGAAGCTCAGAAAAGCTTTCACCCCCTCCTCCACACACACATACAGTTGAAGTCGGAAGTTTACATACACCTTAGCCAAATACATTTAAACTCCGTTTTTCACAATTCCTGACATTTAATCCTAGTAAAAATTCCCTGTTTTAGGTAAGTTAGGATCACCACTTTATTTTAAGAATGTGAAATGTCAGAATAATAGTTGAGAAAATGAGTTTTTTCAGCTTTTATTTATTTCATCACATTCCCAGTGGGTCAGAAGTTTACATACACTCAATTAGAATTTGGTAGCATTGCCTTTAAATTGTTTAACTTGGGTCAAACGTTTCGGGTAGCCTTCCACAAGCTCAAATCAAATTTTATTTGCCACATGCGCCGAATACAAAGGTGTAGACATTACCGTGAAATGCTTACTTACAGCCCTTAACCAACAATGCATTTATTTCTTAATAAAAAAGTAAAATAAAACAACAACAAAAAAGTGTTGAGAAAAAAAGAGCAGAAGTAAAATAAAATAACAGTAGGGAGGCTATATATACAGGGGGGTACCGGTGCAGAGTCAATGTGCGGGGGCACCGGCTAGTTGAGGTAATATGTACATGTGGGTAGAGTTAAAGTGACTATTCATAAATAATTAACAGAGTAGCAGCAGCGTAAAAAAATGGGGTGGGGGTGGGGGGGGCAGTGCAAATAGTCCAGGTAGCCATGATTAGCTGTTCATGAGTCTTATGGCTTGGTGGTAGAAGCTGTTGAGAAGTATTTTGGACCTAGACTTGGCGCTCCGGTACCGCTTGCCGTGCGGTAGCAGAGAGAACAGTCTATGACTAGGGTGGCTGGAGTCTTTGACAATTTTGAGGGCCTTCCTCTGACACCGCCTGGTATAGAGATCCTGGATGGCAGGAAGCTTGGCCCCAGTGATGTGCTGGGCCGAACGCACTACCCTCTGTAGTGCCTTGCGGTCGGAGGCCGAGCAGTTGCCATACCAGGCGGTGATGCAACCAGTCAGGATGCTCTCGATGGTGCAGCTGTAGAACTTTTTGAGGATCTGAGGACCCATGCCAAATCTTTTCAGTCTCCTGAGGGGGAATAGGCCTCCTGACAGAGCTGGTGTAACTGAGTCAGGTTTTTAGGCCTCCTTGCTCGCACACGCTTTTTCAGTTCTGCCCACAAATTGTCTATAGGATTGAGGTCAGGGCTTTGTGATGGCCACTCCAATACCTTGATTTTGTTGTCCTTAAGCCATTTTGCCACAACTTTGGAAGTATGCTTCGGATCATTGTCCATTTGGAAGACCCATTTGCGACCAAGCTTTAACTTCCTGACTGATGTCTTGAGATGTTGCTTCAATATATCCACATAATTTTCCTTCCTCATGATGCCATCTATTTTGTGAAGTGCACCAGTCCCTCCTGCAGCAAAGCACCCCCACAGCATGATGCTGCCACCCCCGTGCTTCACGGTTGGGTTGGTGTTCTTCGGCTTGCAAGCTCCCCCTTTTTCCTCCAAACATAACGATGGTCATTATGGCAAAACAGTTCTATTTTTGTTTCATCAGACCAGAGGATATTTCTCCAAAAAGTATGATCTTTGTCCCCATGTGCAGTTGCAAACTGTAGTCTGGCATTTTTATGGCAGTTTTGGAGCAGTGGCTTCTACCTTGCTGAGCGGCCTTTCAGGTTATGTCGATATAGAACTCGTTTTACTGTGGATATATTTCTGAGGTCTTAGCTGATTTCCCCATGATGTCAAGCAGAGGCACTGAGTTTGAAGGTAGGCCTTGAAATACATCCACAGGTACACCTCCAATAGACTCAAATGATGTCAATTAGCCTATCAGAAGCTTCTAAAGCCATGACATCATTTTCTGGAATTTTCCAAGCTGTTTAAAGGCACAGTCAACTTCTGACTTCTTATAAGTGAAATAATCTGTCTGTAAACAATTGTTGGAAAAATTACTTGTGTCATGCACAAAGTAGATGTCCTAACCGACTTGCCAAAACTATAGTTTGTTAACAAGACATTTGTGGAGTGGTTGAAAAACTAGTTTTAATGACTCCAACCTAAGTGTATGTAAACTTCTGACTTCAACTGTACACACACACACGGGGTGTAATGCTTCCAGCAGCCTGCCTGAGAATGCACATAGACCCAGCCAGTGCTTTACAAGACACACTGTTCTCACATTGTCTTATTAGGAGAGAGAGCAATTTTAATACATTATGATGAGTAAAAACATTTGTCTTTTCTTTATTTTTGCCTGATCACATACTTTACTTGGGAACATTTTATGTGGTATTTTAATATTGAATTCAATAGACTATTTACTATTGTAGCTTTCAGTTCTTACATTATTAAAAAAATGAAACGTTCTCTTGTCTCTTGGTGGCGTCACGCAAACAATACTCTGAAACCGGAAGAGAGGAAACCACACCGTTATCTGTGGATGTTTACAACGAAAGCAAAAATGAATCCTCCAATTATCAACTCGGTGACAACTTCTACTAAAAGTAAGTTAATGAAAAGGTGCTGTATGTTTTAACGTTTTACAAATAGCTAACGTTACATGCATCTCTCATTCATAACGTGCTGTGAAGCTAGCCAAAGTCAGGAAAGAGCTAGCTAGCTAGACATCCTGGCAATGCTTCGATTTCACTTTGTTATCGAAGATGCGCATGTTTTATAGCCTTGATATGCCCGTTTTTGTTATTAGTTAGCAAACTGAAACTACTCTTGCTTAGTAGCTAACTAGCTAGGTACTTTAAAAGAATTGTCAACAGTCACGGTACTGTTGCCAAACATTCTAGCTAACATTTGAGAGATTTTAGCTTGTTATTTAAAGGGACTTCATAACTAAGGGACTCTAGCACCGTCAGCAGTCTGCATGCTTCACACTTTTGCAGCCAGGAATTAAGACACACCTGTTTTCCTGTAATTCAGTGTAATTTGCTTCGACGCAACACGTCCAGTAATATCAGCTAGTACCACTGTATCAGGGGAGGCTGGTGGGATGAGCTATAGGAGGACGGGCTTATTGTAATGGCTGGAATGGAATTAATGGAACGGAGTCAAACATGTAGTTTCCCACCAGCCTCTGCACTGTATAAACCTAGCTCCTGTACATGTTGATAAGGTGTTGCCACAGTCAGCCATCGTGTTTGAACATTACTATAACTGTAACTGTACTATACTCTTTCCTGCAGGAAAGCGAGAGGCCGAGCGCTCCGTCAACTGGACGGTGGAAGAGACCCAGGTGTTGCTGTGTGCCTGGAGTGACGAGCGCGTGCAGAAGAGCCTGGCAGAGAATGTCCGTAACCGCCATGTCTTCAAACACCTCTCAGCCCGCATGTGTGACTTGGGCTTCTCACGCAGCCCTCATCAGTGCCGGCTCCGCGTCAAGACCCTCAAGGCCAACTACGTAAGAGCCAAGCTGCTGATGAGCGAGGACGACTCCCAGCCCTGCAGTTTCAGGTACTACGCTGAGATGGATGCTGTGCTGGGGAGAAACCGCGCTGTGGAGGGGACTGGAGGAGGGCGCCATTTTGGATCTCCTGAAGGCATAGGAGGATTAGGAGGGTACCATTTTGGGTCTGAATTGATCGTAGGAACAGGGCGCTATTTTGGATCTGAAGGGATTGGAGGACTAGGAGGAGGACGCCATTTTGGATCTTCTGAGGGGACAGCAGGACGACAATCCCGGTATCTGGTGTCTGAGATGAAGGTGGAGGAGGAGGACAGAGAGGCAGAGGACACAGACGACTACGAGTTCAACGGCGTAGGAATCACCACTCGGTCACTGGCTGGCCCGGGTGGAAGACGCCATGATGCTTTTCTAGAGCACAGCAACGACTGTCATGAACCTGTTGGTATGTATTCTACTGTCTGTCTGTCACACTTTCTGCTATCAGTGCCACTATCATTATCATTTAAAGGTAGACTCAGCGAGATGATGTTGAAATTGGGTCGTTACAGCTCAAAAACAACAAGAAAGAGGATTTTGAACACACACCATCTCACATTGTTCTGAAATTGTTTATGTTGGTAGAAACAGATAAGATTAGCGTTCCTGAAATATTATTTTGTTGAAATATAATTTAATCGCTGAGAAATTAACCTAATTGATTGCATCCAAATTGGCGTTTTTTAAATTTATTTATAGGATTCATATAATATTAAATAAATATAGTACCTAACATCCGATTTGGACCAACCTTTTTTTTAAACAATGAGTTAGTCATGAGGAATCCAAAGAAATGGTCAAAAGCCACCCACGAACCCCCACACCCCATGCCAATCCCACCCCAACAACAAGGATATAGTATCAGTTCTTTGTGTCTGACAAGTAGTATGGAGCGGTGGCTTGTTTCTTCATCCTACGTAATGGAATCAGTTCTTTGTGTCTGGCTGTCCCTTAGTGGTAGAGCGTGCTCATCCCCTGGACTAAACTGTCCCTTAGTGGTAGAGCGTGCTCATCCCCTGGACTAAACTGTCCCTTAGTGGTAGAGCGTGCTCATCCCCTGGAGTAAACTGTCCCTTAGTGGTAGAGCGTACTCATCCCCTGGACTAAACTGTCCCTTAGTGGTAGAGCGTGCTCATCCCCTGGACTAAACTGCCCCTTAGTGGTAGAGCGTGCTCATCCCCTGGACTAAACTGTCCCTTAGTGGTAGAGCGTGCTCATCCCCTGGACTAAACTGTCCCTTAGTGGTAGAGCGTGCTCATCCCCTGGACTAAACTGTCCCTTAGTGGTAGAGCGTGCTCATCCCCTGGACTAAACTGTCCCTTAGTGGTAGAGCGTGCTCATCCCCTGGACTAAACTGTCCCTTAGTGGTAGAGCGTGCTCATCCCCCTGGACTAAACTGTCCCTTAGTGGTAGAGCGTGCTCATCCCCTGGACTAAACTGTCCCTTAGTGGTAGAGCGTGCTCATCCCCTGGACTAAACTGTCCCTTAGTGGTAGAGCGTGCTCATCCCCTGGACTAAACTGTCCCTTAGTGGTAGAGCGTGCTCATCCCCTGGACTAAACTGTCCCTTAGTGGTAGAGCGTGCTCATCCCCTGGACTAAACTGTCCCTTAGTGGTAGAGCGTGCTCATCCCCTGGACTAAACTGTCCCTTAGTGGTAGAGCGTGCTCATCCCCTGGACTAAACTGTCCCTTAGTGGTAGAGCGTGCTCATCCCCTGGACTAAACTGTCCCTTAGTGGTAGAGCGTGCTCATCCCCTGGACTAAACTGTCCCTTAGTGGTAGAGCGTGCTCATCCCCTGGACTAAACTGTCCCTTAGTGGTAGAGCGTGCTCATCCCCTGGACTAAACTGTCCCTTAGTGGTAGAGCTTGCTCATCCCCTGGACTAAACTGTCCCTTAGTGGTAGAGCGTGCTCATCCCCTGGACTAAACTGTCCCTTAGTTGTAGAGCGTGCTCATCCCCTGGACTAAACTGTCCCTTAGTGGTAGAGCGTGCTCATCCCCTGGACTAAACTGTCCCTTAGTGGTAGAGCGTGCTCATCCCCTGGACTAAACTGTCCCTTAGTGGTAGAGCGTGCTCATCCCCTGGACTAAACTGTCCCTTAGTGGTAGAGCGTGCTCATCCCCTGGACTAAACTGTCCCATAGTGGTAGAGCGTGCTCATCCCCTGGACTAAACTGTCCCTTAGTGGTAGAGCGTGCTCATCCCCTGGACTAAACTGTCCCTTAGTGGTAGAGCGTGCTCATCCCCTGGACTAAACTGTCCCTTAGTGGTAGAGCGTGCTCATCCCCTGGACTAAACTGTCCCTTAGTGGTAGAGCGTGCTCATCCCCTGGACTAAACTGTCCCTTAGTGGTAGAGCGTGCTCATCCCCTGGACTAAACTGTCCCTTAGTGGTAGAGCGTGCTCATCCCCTGGACTAAACTGTCCCTTAGTGGTAGAGCGTGCTCATCCCCTGGACTAAACTGTCCCTTAGTGGTAGAGCGTGCTCATCCCCTGGACTAAACTGTCCCTTAGTGGTAGAGCGTGCTCATCCCCTGGACTAAACTGTCCCTTAGTGGTAGAGCGTGCTCATCCCCTGGACTAAACTGTCCCTTAGTGGTAGAGCGTGCTCATCCCCTGGACTAAACTGTCCCTTAGTGGTAGAGCGTGCTCATCCCCTGGACTAAACTGTCCCTTAGTGGTAGAGCGTGCTCATCCCCTGGACTAAACTGTCCCTTAGTGGTAGAGCGTGCTCATCCCCTGGACTAAACTGTCCCTTAGTTGTAGAGCGTGCTCATCCCCTGGACTAAACTGTCCCTTAGTGGTAGAGCGTGCTCATCCCCTGGACTAAACTGTCCCTTAGTGGTAGTGCGTGCTCATCCCCTGGACTAAACTGTCCCTTAGTGGTAGAGCGTGCTCATCCCCTGGACTAAACTGTCCCTTAGTGGTAGAGCGTGCTCATCCCTTGGAACGTTGTGTGCTGAAGTTTGTATGGTTCTCAAAAGTTTCCTAATAACGAACAATTCCTTATTCTTCTAATTGCTTGGCCTGGCTATAGCAATAAGTAAGATGGCTAATGCGACCGAAACGACGAAGGCTAACAAGCTGGGTTTGGGTTCGCGACCATGCCCCAATTAATTAAAAGATAATCACTTTGGTTGTCTTGTATGTCTCGGCTCGGTGCATGCTCGGGCTGCCTTCGCTCAAATCAGTTTGTGTTTGAGACTAGGGGATGGCTGGCACTGTTCCCCTGCTAGTCCGCAGCGCAGGTTCTCTTGACAATCGTGTAGCATTCTTTAGGGGGCTTGGTGTTTCCGATAGTGACATCATTGCTGTGATGACAGTGCCCCCACGTTTTGTTACGCCAAACGGGGTACTACGTCAGCCATTGCCTGGGGCAGTGTACACCCATAAGGGGGCAGTGTACACCGAGTGAAGCTCATTGTGAGTTCTCCCAGGTGGCACTGCCAATCAGTGGACGTCACTGATTGCTGTAGCCCTTGTACCCAGAGTTGGCCGGGCTTTAGGAAAATCTTGGCACATAAACACAGTTTTTTTCATCCTCAAAGTTCTGCATTGTTCGCGGGTGTCAAAGTGTTGTGTCTCCCGCATGTGAGTTTGAGGAAAAGTGTCCCTTCTCCATGTATAGACACACGATTGTCCAGAGTGGTGGAAATGGAAGAAGAACCAATCTCTCCCAGTCCACAAGGTGGCGTCCCACCCCTTCAGCTGACACTTCATTGGAGGCTCGCTGTCTGCTCGGACCAGTGGCGTGCATGCGCAGTGTCGCCCTGGATCATGCGAACAGTGACGACAATTCGTTGTGCATCCCCAACGCTTCTGCAGTGTCATCGTGTCGACTGTTCCGGAGGACTCAGCGTCCTTTTTGAGGGAGGAAATATCCTCCCGTCTCCAGAAACAGGCAATCTGAGTAGTTCCTTTGTCGAAGAGCCAGGACGGCTGGTACAGCCGGTATTTCCTGGTTCCCGGAAAGGGACAGGTCTTTGCGTCCCATTCTAGACCTACGTGCTCTCGGCAACAACGCAGAAAGAAAGAAAATAGAGAGATAATAGAAAAGTAAAACACGTAATAATAAATACACAACGAGTAACGATAACTTGGCTTCCAGTACCGAGTCGATGTGCAGGGGTACGACGTAATTGAGGTAAATATGTACAGGAATAGATGACAGATAAAAAGTAGTAGCAGCAGCGTATATGTGATGAGTCATAAAAGCCTGTCAGGAAGTCCAGGATCCAGTTGCGGAAGGAGGTTAGCTTAGTGATGAGCTTGGAGGGCACTATGGTGTTGAACGCTGAGCTGTAGTCAATGAGCAGCATTCTCACATACGTGTTCCCTCTTGTCCAGGTGGGAAATGGCAGTGTGGAGTGCAATAGAGATCTGTTGAGGCGGTATACGAATTGGAGTGGGTCCAGGGTGTCTGGGATGATGGCGTTTCAAAGCAGATGTGAGTGCTACGGGGCGATAGTCATTTAGACAGGTTACCTTGCCGTTTTTGGGCACAGGGACTATTGTGGTCTGCTTGAAACATGTTGGTATTACAGACTGTGTTAGGGAGAGGTTGAAAATGTCAGTGAAGACGCTTGCCAGCTGGTCAGCATATGCTCTGAGTACGTGTCCTGGTAATCTGTCGGGCCCTGCGGCCTTGTGAATGTTAACTTGTTTAAAGGTCTTACTCACATCAGCAACGGAAAGCGTGATCACACAGTTGTCCGGAACAGCTGGTGCTGTCATGCATGGTTCAGTGTTGCTTGCCTCGAAGCGAGCATTGAAGGCATTCAGCTCTTCTGGTAGGCTCGCGTCACTGGGCAGCTCGCGGCTGGGTTTGCCTTTTGTAATCCATTATATTTTGTAAGCCCTGCAACATCCGAAGAGCGTCAGAGCCGGTGTAGTAGGATTCGTGTCACTCTCCTTAAAAACTGCATCTCTAGCCTTTAGCTCAGTTCGGATGTTGCCTGTAATCCATGGCTTCTGATTGAGATATGTACGTACGGACACTGTGGGGACAAAGTCGTTGATGCACTTATTCATGAAGCCAGTGACTGATGTGGTAAACTCCTCAACTACAGAAACGATTTCAGAACAATCTGAGATGGTGGGTGTCATGGCTGAAATTACATGGAACGACACAAGCACAAGGAACTGTAAACACATAGTGGGTCAATTTCTGCAACAACTAACAACTTGGAAGTTCTGCTGTTTTGGACCCGTGGCTACGTTTTAGCAGCCGTGCTCATATACTCTGTGTGACTTAGTGAGAGCAAAGTTTTGCATCACATGCATTCCAATATCTGCAGTGCTGTTAATTGCAATGTCATCTCGCTCCGTCTACCTTTTTTTAAATGATCATTTCTAACAAATCAGATTGGCTTTCACTGAGTTCCGTGCTCCCTAGGCAATTAACTCTACATCAGATTGGCTTTCACTGAGTTCCGTGCTCCCTAGGCAATTAACTCTACATCAGATTGGCTTTCACTGAGTTCCGTGCTCCCTAGGCAATTAACTCTACATCAGATTGGCTTTCACTGAGTTCCGTGCTCCCTAGGCAATTAACTCTACATCAGATTGGCTTTCACTGAGTTCCGGGCTCCCTAGGCAATTAACTCTACATCAGATTGGCTTTCACTGAGTTCCGTGCTCCCTAGGCAATTAACTCTACATCAGATTGGCTTTCACTGAGTTCCGTGCTCCCTAGGCAATTAACTCTACATCAGATTGGCTTTCACTGAGTTCCGGGCTCCCTAGGCAATTAACTCTACATCAGATTGGCTTTCACTGAGTTCCGTGCTCCCTAGGCAATTAACTCTACATCAGATTGGCTTTCACTGAGTTCCGTGCTCCCTAGGCAATTAACTCTACATCAGATTGGCTTTCACTGAGTTCCGTGATCCCTAGGCAATTAACTCTACATCAGATTGGCTTTCACTGAGTTCCGGGCTCCCTAGGCAATTAACTCTACATCAGATTGGCTTTCACTGAGTTCCGTGCTCCCTAGGCAATTAACTCTACATCAGATTGGCTTTCACTGAGTTCCGTGCTCCCTAGGCAATTAACTCTACATCAGATTGGCTTTCACTGAGTTCCGTGCTCCCTAGGCAATTAACTCTACATCAGATTGGCTGAAGCACAATGTACCAAGGTTATTATAGTTTAACGATTTAATTCGTTTTTTTTTTCTGTTTTTTTATTTTTTTATTTTAAATTCAGTTTAGTTTCAGTTTGTTTTCAGAGTTAATTTACTAGTTTCTATTTAGTTTCAGTTTGATAAAAAAAAAACATTTTATATTTCATTGTTATATTTTTTTAGCTTTAGAAAGTAGACTATATTGGCAGCCATGTATGTGTTGTAGGCTTTGAGGAGTTGTTTTGGGATGTCACTCTGTATCTGTGTCAAGGGACTTTTTTATTACAAAATAAATGCATTGTTGGTTAAGGGCTGTAAGTAAGCATTTCACTGTAATGTGCATGTGGCCAATACAATTTGATTTGATTTGCTTTGCTGGCTAGCGGAGTAGAACACTTGATAAAGAAAAGGAGTGCCTCACACTCTAGGAGCTCAGATGCAATATTTTAGTAACCAACATTTCGACAGACAAGCTTGTACCCTGATGAAGATGAAGACAGCTCGTCTGTCCAAACGTTGGTTTTACAGTTATTGCATCTGAGCTCCTAGAGTGTGAGGCTCTCCTTTTCTTTATCAAGGGACAGTGTGGGCGTGTGGGCGGCTAGGAGCCAGTTATGTGTTGTAGGACTATAGTTTGTTTTTTGGGATGTCACTTCTTGCCACTGGGGGGGGGGGGGTAGTAATACATAAGGTGATGGGCCAGGACCATAGACTTGGATAGACAACATCTCTGTATCTGTGTCATGATGGCATCAGTGAGAGCATGGGGTAGCACCATTGAGGTCATCTCCATCTTGAAATAGTAAATGTTCTTCTTCTCAAGTACAGTGTATTGGCTGCTCCCTCCTGATGACCCGGCTGTCACGACTCCAACCGGGTCATCAGGTCATGCCAACCGGTTCATCAGAAGGGATTAGCCAATGAAGTTGACTAAATCAAAATGGCGAAAGTCATCAATGGCGCTGCCCATGCTAACACTAGAGGACTCCATACAACTCCTGGGCCAGGACACAGGTTGGGTTACATTTAAATTATCAATCAATCCTAATGTGACTTGGATTTAAAGGATAAGCGCCTAGACTGGTGCAATAAATATGGTGGAAGGAAACTCTCTTGCCCAAGTTTACACCAATCCAGTGCTTATTTAGCTTTAGTAGTAGATGTAAGACGAATCAAGTACCTTTATCTGACAGAAAGAGAGAGGAAAAAAACAATTAAATGAAGTCATGGCACATTTGACATGTTATGTAATATTAATATCACTCTGCCATTTTCCTGGTTGCAAAAATTATAAAAGTTTGCCTCATTGCACAACAATTCTAAAGGCAATCACATGTACAAATAAAATAAATAAAAACAATGGCCACGACTAAAAATAGCTATTTTTATTTCTCAACTAGTAATTGAAGCGCTTCCCATTCGCCATTGAAGTGTATAGGCAACTAGGAAGGCTTCAGCGCGTCACACGCCACTTTGCAATGACCTGGAGGCAGTATGCATTTTGAAAACATGCTTAATTGTTTGAAACCTGAACATTTTACTACATATTATGAGGCAGGGCTTCAAAGGAGCCAAAATCCAACCGAACGTGCAGGCAATTACTTTATACAGACGTCCTTATGCCATTTTTCTTATACAGACGTCCACATGCCATTGGAACCAGTAGCCTTTTTCTCTCATGTTCTATTGGTTTTCAAATCAACCGTCTTCCTGCGGTCCAGCTGCTCCACAGATGTACTCTCTGATTTGCTGAAGTACAAAAGACTCTGCTTCCCTCATAGGCTGAGCGATATATTTAATTAATTCAAATTGTGTTTTTTGTGCAATATTCCAAACGCCTGTATCGCAAGAATCAAGTTATTTTTTTTCGATTTTCGTAGCGTTTGTGTTCGCTTGTTCTCATGTTGTCTTTTTTGGTCTCGTCTCCTTCGCTCCTTCCCATTTACACCAGAGATCCGTGTGTAATGAGGAGATGCTCACATCTCCACCCTAACAATGAGAGCCGTTGTCCCAAAGGCGTGAAGGCAGGCCATAGAAACACATTGGGCTTATTTTGGACAAATCTTGGCGAGAGTGAAACCTTTCGCTTCGCCTCTTCATCTCTTCCCCCCCTTGCCACTCACAACAACAAAGATGAGAGATCACTTCCTCCTCTCTGACAAGCGGTTTCAACTCGCTATTTGCATTTTGGTCCAACAGAATCGGTCATATGGACACAAACACATTGAGCCATTATTTTACTGTAATAGAGGAGAAGTTAACCTTTCTAACCTTTTTTATGTCTCAACTCAAATTGCGCACAGAGCAGACACTACTAAAGCGGGAGTATCAATGAACATTAATTCTGGAATATTTGTCGCGCTGCATTATAATACCACGTACCGCTAGCAGCATTTTAGCCAAAGATTATGCATGGTTTTAACTAAAAAGGCATTTTCATAGACTTAAAAGCCAGATCAGTGATTATTGCAAAAAAGTAGGTAAAACTATTTCGATAGAATAATATAATTATTAGGTGGTCTAATATAATTTTATATAATTATTAAATTATTGCTGACTGTTTGAAATGTAGTGTATTTGACCTTTTTAATTGTACAACAAAACTTAGATATAAATAAATAAATGTTGGCCATAAGTTTAAAAAAACATCTAGATGTGAGGCCATATCGCACAGCCATATTCCCTCATCAGTGGCTCCATCTCTGTTGAGCAACGTGCCAGAGACAGGCAAGCTGCTGCCGGGGTTGGATCGAAGTTGGCTGCCCGACGATTCAGTATGCATGTCAAGCGCTCACGCAGTGACTTCAGGAGGACACGTGGCAACTGTTTTGCAACCCGTAGTTGAATGCCTCAAGATTGGCACCACATCAGACACACGACCGGCTGTCAGTTTTAAAGTAAACAACTTCCCAATCTGCTCTAGCTTGGCCCAGTCACGCCCCGCGCACGTCCTCAGATGTCTTCCCTGTTAGCTAGTGATGGTGATGCACAAGCTAGGACTATTTGAAACATCGCCATCTACTGGCAACATTTTACCCGCCAGATTCAGAAGCTCGAAAACCTCGTTATAAAAATAGCTTGGAAACCCCATTTCATTTTTTGCCCAAAGTTTAGAATAAAAAAAAAAAAAAACTAAATCTAAACATAATTTATAATGTTTCTATTTTATTTTTGCATTCAAAAATAGTAGTTTCAGAATAGTTTGTTTTTCAAGTGTTTTTTTTATTGTATTTTTTATTTTACTAAATTGTTTTTCCAATTTTTGTTTTTATTTTCGTTTCAGTTTTCGTTTACTATATTAACCTTGCAATGTACTCTACTTTATCAACAGTTTACTCCATTTTCATGCAAATCAAGTTGCCCAGTGTTGGAACAATAAAGCTTTAATTTAATCTGAAATTCTGATTTTTTGTTTTGTTGTGAATCTATTTAATCTCTTGCCTTGCAGTTCATCCATTGGAGGATGACCGCAGCTCCAGGTCAACACCCCCACCACCCCAGCCTGCTTCCCCTTTCTCTCCACCCCCAGACCATAGCCCCAACCTGGGCAGTGCTACCGCCATCCCCTCCACCCAGTCCCTGGAGCCTGTGTTGAAGCACCTGGCAGACTGCTTCCAGAGGCTGGTCTCAGAGTCCCGGGAGTTGATGGTGCAGCTGGAAGGCCAGAGGCAGGAGCAGGTCAGAGACATACAGACATCGAAACTATGAAAATAACACACATGGAATCGTGTAGTAACCAAAAAAAGTGTTAAACAAATCGAAAATATATTTTATATTTGAGATTCTTCAAAGTAGCCAGCCTTTGCCTTGATGACAGCTTTGCACACTCTTGGCATTCTCTCAACCAGCTTCACCTGGAATGCTTTTCCAACAGTCTTGAAGGTGTTCCCACATATGCTGAGCACTTGTTGGCTGCTTTTCCTTCACTCTGCCGTCCGACTCATCCCAAACCATCTCAATTAGGTTGAGGTCGGGGGGATTTTGGAGGCTAGGTCATCTGATGCAGCACTCCATCACTCTCCTTCTTGGTCAAATAGCCCTTACACAGCCTGGAGGTGTGTTGGGTCATTGTCCTGTTGAAAAACAAATGATTGTCCCACTAAGCCCAAACCAGATGGGATGGCGTATCGCTGCAGAATGCTGTGGTCGCCATGCTGGTTAAGTGTGCCTTGAATTCTAAATAAATCACAGTCAGTGTCACCAGCAAAGCACCCCTACACCATAACACCTCCTCCTCCATGCTTCACGGTGTGAACCACACATGCGGAGATCATCCGTTCACCTACTCTGCGTCTCACAAAGACACGGCAGTTGGAACCAGAAATCTCAAATTTGGACTCATCAGACCAAAGGACACATTTCCACCGGTCTAATGTCCATTGCTCGTGTTTCGTGGCCCAAGCAGGTCTCTTCTTCTTATTGGTGTCCTTTAGTAGTGGTTACTTTGCAGCAATTTTACTATGAAGGCCTGATTCACACAGTCTCCTCTGAACAGTTGATGTTGAGATGTGTCTGTTACTTGAACTCTGTGATGCATTTATTTTGGCACACATACAGTTCTGCTAACTTTTACATTGTTAGCACCGTTGAGCTGGACGATATGGACTAAAGTCATATTGCGATAAATGTAACTATTTTGCTCATTAACAGAGAATTTGCTGACATCTTTGTAGCCTATAGACTTTATTATTCAAATGAAGGGGAACTCAAACACTTAGCCAGATTGCTCTAAATATGAATATGTTGCCATGTAGGCTAATCGATTAATCTATCAGTAAATGTCCTACAAAAACTTTCCAGCGGAGACTTGATGTAGGCGTAGTCACTCAAATGGCTCCGCGCATCAAAACCATCCTAACTAAAACCTACTCTGGATTGAAAGTGGTACCATTAACTCAATATTAAGAAATACATTATATTTTACACATTTTAGTCATTTAGCAGACGCTCTTATCCAGAGCGACTTAGTGAGTGCATACATACATTTTTTTCATACTGGGAATCAAACCCACAACCCTGGCGTTGCAAACGCCATGCTCTACCAACTGAGCTACATCCCTGCAGGCCATTCCCTCCCCTACCCTGGACGACGCTGGGCCAATTGTGCGCCGCCCCATGGGTCTCCCGTTTGCGGCCGGCTACGACAGAGCCTGGATTCGAACCAGGATCTCTCGTGGCACAGACCACTGCGCCACAAAGAAAGCTGTGACTCTCCTCTCTGTAACTAGAACAACAGTAGTTCATTGAAAACTGTATTTTTTCCCGCAATAGCGTTTTGCATTTGTGCTTCTTAGAATACATCTCTACCTCCTCTGTGCGCAAAATCCTTTCATGGCAGGAATCAACATAATGCATAGGGCTGTTATTACTGTTGACCAAATCATGGTTTTAGAACAATCTACAGGAACGTTGTGTAGCAGCAAAATCACAAAATATTACAGACGTAAGCAAAATACTTCTGTAAGAGGAAGGCAATGCCGTTTTGTCTGTCATTTTCGGTTTATTGTCCCAGGTTCCATTTATCCATTCATGATGAATACTTGGATTCTAATTTGAATTTTAGACCTTCAGAAGGTTGGTCATGGGGAGCTAATGAGTACAGCATTAGTGCAGAACGGCATCTCGTACCCACACAACTCGTCGGTCCTTGTCACGGATGGGCTATTGCAGCAGACGACCACACCGGGTTCCACTCCTATCAGCTAAAAAAAACAGTGGTCAAGCGATCACCAACACTGGACAATTGAGGAGTGGGAAAAACATTGCCTGGTTCGACGAATCCCAGTTCCTGTTGCGTCATGATGATGGCAGAGTCAGGATTTGGCGTAAGCAGCGTGAATCCATGGACCCATCCTGCCTGGTGTCAACGGTACAGGCTGGTGGTGTGGTGAATGTTTTCCTGGCACATGTTAGGTCCCTTGATACCAATTGAGCAACGTTTCCATGCCCAAAGAATTCAGGCTGTTCTGGAGTTAAAGGGGGTCCGACCCGGTACTAGATGGGTGTACATAATGCTTTTGGTAGAAAACTCAGTGTCTAAACTCTCTCTCTCTCTCTCTCTCTCTGTGTCTATGTCAGGCTCGCTGGCAGCAGGACTTGCTGTCCCAGTGGCTGGAGAAGGAGGAACTGAGGCAGAGGGAGGCCGCGGACAGGGAGGACCGGAGGGAGAGGGCCCGTATGGAGCATGAAATCAGGGTACTAACGCTCCTCAGTGGCCTGGCCCAGAACCAGCAGAGACCGAAGCAGACACCACATCACAGCCACAGCTGTTGCCACCAGTGTAGCAGGGTGGAGGGGGTAGCGGCAGGTGAGATTGGGGCGTCGACCACTACCAGGCATGATGATGGAACTGAGGACAGAGACAGGACATAATCAGAGGTCTTTATAGAAGACATAATGAGTGCAGACCCGGGTCATCTTAAGTACAGCTCGGAAGTATTTGACGTACACTACGGCTGTGTGTTTTTTTTGACCCAGGTCTGGTGGGGTTGAGCACTCCATGCCTTTTCATGTTTGGAAAGGACTTGTAGGCTCTCCGAATGTATGTTTACCTCTTGCCGGAGTGTAGGGCCAACATGAAATTAATCTGCTTTGTTAATTGTTTAATTAACCGTAAAATGGTTTAAGCCTGACGTTCCAAAGGTTCAGTGGTCTCAGTGAAGCAACTTAAATTCAGCGTTATTCTCTCTCTCTTTTCACAATCTACTTTTGTCAACTTCACAAATAAAAAATGTATTGGTGTTCATATGGTTTCTCTTCATCTGGTGTAAGCGTACTCTCATCTGTTCTGTTTCACTTTTGCTGACAGTTCTGCTCCCGTGTTTCAGTCCATTTCGTTCAGTTTGTTGCCAGATGGGGTATTTTGTGTAGATTGATGAGGAAAAATATGAATTTGATCCATTTTAGAATATGGCTGTAACGTAACAAAATGTGGAAAAAGTCAAGGGGTCTAAATACTTTCCGAATGCACTGTAGTAATAACACATGGGTATTAAACAGCCTGTCATGCCATCTGCAAATCCCATAGGCAAGGACACACACAAGTGCCTAAAATGCTTCATTATGCATGTTTAGATAAAATACACTAAACTAGATTCTGCATGTGGTAAGGGTAGGTAACAACACATCTGCCACACTGATCCTCAACACTGGGGCCCCTCAGGGGTGCGTGCTCAGTCCCCTCCTGTACTCCCTGTTCACCCATGACTGCATGGCCAGGCACGACTCCAACACCATCATTAAGTTTGCCGACGACACAACAGTGGTAGGCCTAATCACCGACAATGATGAGACAGCCTATAGGGAGGAGGTCAGAGACCTGGCCGTGTGGTGCCAGGATAACAACCTCTCCCTCAACGTGACCAAGACAAAGAAGATGATTGTGGACTACAGGGAAAATTCTCATCGACGGGGCTGTAGTGGAACAGGTTGAGAGCTTAAGTTCCTTGGTGTCCACATCACCAACAAACTATCATGGTCAAACACATCAAAACAGTCGTGAAGAGGGCACGATAAAGCCTATTCCCCCCCAGGAGACTGAAAAGATTTGGCATGGGTCTTCAGATCCTCAAAAAGTTATACAGCTGCACCATCGAGAGCATCCTGACTGGTTGCATCACCACCTGGTATGGCAATTGCTCAGCCTACGACCGCAAGGCACTACAGAGGTTAGTGCGTACGGCCCATTACATCACTGGGGCCAAGCTTCCTGCCATCCAGGACCTCTATACCAGGCGCTGTCAGAGGAAGGCCCTAAAAATTGTCAAAGACTCCAGCCACCCTAGTCATAGACTGTTCTCTCTGCTACCGCACGGCAAGCGGTACCGGAGCGCCAAATCTAGGTCCAAAAGGCTTCTTAACAGCTTCTACCCCCAAGCCATAAGCCTCCTGAACAGCTAATCATGGTTACCCGGACTATTTGCATTGCCCCCCACCCCCACCCCAACTTTTTACGCTGCTGCTACTCTGTTTATTATCTGTGCATAGTCACTTTAACTGTACCCACATGTACATATTTCCTCAATTACCTCAACTAACCGGTGCCCCCACACATTGACTCTGTACCGGTACCCCCCTGTATATAGCCTCCCTAATGTTATTTTATTTTACTGCTGCTCTTTAATTATTTGCAATTTTTATTTTTTACTTATCTATTTTTTACTTTACACTTTTTTATTTTCTTAAAACTGCATTGTTGGTTAAGGGCTTGTAAGTAAGCATTTCACTGTGAGGTCTACACCTGTTGTATTTGGCGCATGTGGCAAATAACATTTGTCCCCGAAAACATTGCTTTAGACACCATTCACGACAGTTTATTATTGGATCCCTACAATGATAATGACATGCATGTGTTAAAAGATTTTCTCCTTTATTATCGCATATCATCATGCGTAAAATTGCCAAAGAGCTCCAAGTCTCCATCCAGCTATGATTGGGCGAGCTCGTTTTGAGGCGGCAGGTAGTTAAGAGTTCACTTGAGGACCAATTTGAATGGTCTAAAACGAACTAACTCTGCACACCCGGGGCACTGGGCTATGTAAAACGAAATTGCCCATTGAAACGTGAGCGATGCGGTGCTCGTTCTCGTCTCTGATTGGCTGGCCTGCGGTATAGTCAAGCCATTAGTAGGCTTTTCCGGTTTCTCCAGCTCATACAAGTCAATACGCTTGGAGTGCGGATCTCCGCGCCACAGTCTCGCTGCATATGCATGTGGATGTTTGGGTGTCTTACCAAGAACTCGGTCAAGCCTTGTGAAAACGTGAATACACGTTCTTTCTACTCTTGATTTGCAAGTGAACATGTTGAATATAAGGGCAGAGGAAACCTGCGGCTGAATATCAGTAGAAACTCACGGGTTTCATTGGAGAAAGTGCTTGCTTTATTCAAGTGGGGAAGATATATTACGGATTCTACCAGCAGTTACTTATTCGGAGGTGAGATATTTTCATTTTATTTCCTAATTTGCTGTAAATATTGGTATTTTATAAATTTGCTTTAGAGTTTAGTTTGAGAATAATTTCTACCCATATTTACTATCACGGTATGCGTAGGTGTTATGCGCGCTCTGAGAGGACGGCAGCGTGTGGAAGCTACTGTGTATGTTGCTGCCGTTGGGGAAAGTATTTTGCGTTCTGTTTTTACTGCGTCTGCCTTGTGAGTTTTTGTTGAGATTCAAGCGCTATAGGGTTTATTTGGATACATTCTCTGTGCTTTGATTTAATATATGGAATAGATTTGTAGCCTAATAAATGAACATAAAAAAAATAGTTGTCAAGCCCAGTCGTTCCCAACCTTTTTCAGGGTACCACCAACTGAATTTTCCTCTGCCCGGAGTACCCCTGAAGTACCCCCTCAGGTGCATTTTACTAGTACGCTTATGGTCTCATGAGTCTTCTCAAGTATCCCCTGTGGATAGACCAAGTACCCCCAGAGGTCCTAGTACCCCCTTGTTGGGAGCCACTGGTCAACCCATGGGACCTAGGTAGGTGTATGCTATGCTGGTATGATTTGACTAAAACACACAATGGTTACTTCTTCTAGCCACTGCAATGACTGGCTATGCAAATCAGGTTCATTTATCTTTGCTGTATTAAAGAGTGCTCACCTCACTAAAGTGCGGAATGTACTTCTTATAACGGGACGTGTTTTCTACCATGACACTGTTTAACATTACTACCTAGGTGGCTTGTTTTTATTTACCTCCACACCAGGGTCCCTTCCATGGCCTTCGCTTAGCTGCAGGGTTTAGGCAAAGATTCCATATAGATAACCACTAGATACGTTTCCCTTATCCTTGGTTCACCGGCTGAGGTCTGGGATGGGGGCTGTCTAGTTCCTAATCGCCAACTACACTTCTTAATGCTATGGGTGAGTGGCATTCTTCATGCTTTTTGATTGTTTAACTAAAGGGTGGGGGGCTGTTTATTTAGGCTCCTCCAAGTGTCCCTCTCCTGTCCCTCATCTCTCTCTTCCACTCTATCTCCCCCTCTCCCTCTTTCCCCCTCTTCCCCTCTCTCTCTTCCCCCTCTCTGTCTTTCTCTTTCAATTCAAAGGGCTTTATAATGGTGTTTGTTCTTCACTGGTTGCCCTTTTCACAAATCTTGCTGTTGTGATGGCACACTGGTATTTTGGCCTAATATTGGAGTTTATCAACATTTTATTAGTTTTCTAATTCTTTGTGTGTCTGGGTAATCTGAGGGAAATATGTCTCTAAAGGCGTCTGCATGCTTTCCAGCCTAAACAGTTCGGTAGTGTGTGTTTGCGTATATTATGATGACATTTTGTGACGTTTTTTGTTCATTTTGGACTTCGTGAGGGTGTTTTTGGCTGTTCGGTCCCTTTTGTCTGTGATTGGTCAACAGTAGGGATACTTCAATAAAATATTTGTCATTCAACGAGAGACTGGTTTTCATGCATATTTTTTCATTGAAAAACACTGCACCAAACATCTTAGTTAGATGTAAAATTGCGCGACTAAGATCTCTTTTGGCAAAAACGTCAAAATGAATGTCAGATTTCTTGAGTTGTCTTAAATTAATTCTCACTATTTTGAGGAAATGTACACTGGCTACGGCATCTCAAAATGGACAAACTACATTGCCACTTTTTTCTCTTTTAAAAAAAAAGGGAGTATGTGGGTTGGCTAGCCGAATTCAGAGCATGCTGTAGCTTGCGGACGCATTCATATGGTCATACATTTGGCAGGAGGTTAGGAAGTGCATCTCAGTTTCTACCTCATTTTGTGGGCAGTGTGCACATAGCCTGTCCTTCTCTTGAGAGCCAGGTCTGCCTATGGCGGCCTCTCAATAGCAAGGCTATGCTCACTGAGGTATTCTGCCACTGTGTACTCTCCGTCTAGGGCCAAACCCCTCTCTCCCTGCATGACTCCACCCAGGCCTGAGGCGTGGGAATGGGATATCCTGTGTAGTGTTTTACTGCCCAGGACCACTGCTGGTCTCACACCATCAGTGACCTGAAGTCCACAAAAACACTACAGTGAATACTGTTGTATTTACTGTATTGTACTGTAGTATTTACAATTTACTATAGTATAAATACTTTAGTAAAACAAATAGTAGTGTATATACAACAGTAATTACTGTAGTTTTTTGGGGACATTACTGTAGTATTTGTTTTATTATCTTTGGAGGCTTTTTCCTTCATGAAACCTGCTGGAGAAATACTAAAAGAGCCCAGTTTCTATAATCTGTAGATGGGTAGGACTGGGGGTCTGACCGGATAGTAGAGCCTCTGCTGTTTTCTATAACCTGAATGGAACTCAATATATGGCCTGTACTTGGCATGTAGGTTTCTCACTTATGGGTGGCACAAATAAAAAAATTAAAATAATGTATGCACTCACTAACTGTAAGTCGCTCTGGATAAGAGCGTCTGCTAAATGACTAAAATGTAAATATCAGGCCCATGACAAGGATTCCATCTGTCAATGTTGGCAGCAACATTTATTTATTTTTTTCTTCCAGAAGTGTTTCAGTGTGGGGAGAAATTACCCTTGTGCTCACTCAAGACGGCCACGAGACATCTTGACTCAAGTTGTCACCCAATTTTGACACCCATGTAGTCCAATCGGGTGGCTTGGGCATGTGATAATGAGTGGGGCAGAGTGTAGTGCCAACTATGGTGCCAAGGAATGACTGGGAACAGATTGGTGTTGGCGTAAACATAGGATACATGTGTTTATTTTAAGTAATGGATATTAATGTACTGCTATTTATAGCCAGGCAGTCATTGTATTTGTACATAGGAATTTGTTTTGATTTGCCTGGTTAAATAAAATGTCAACATGTAGTTATGGGTTAACTCATGAATATATATTCTGTCTATTTTGTTTATTACTTTAGTCTTTGAACGATCAATAGTGTTTTTAAACAGATGCCTACACAGCCGGTGAGGTTACCATCTAAACCATCCGTCCATAATAACCAAAACAATGTATATCTGGGAGGGGGGGGGGGCAATCTGTTTTATTTGTTCCCACTTGCTTTCCACGATCACCCAGCCAGTGGCAAGGCTAAGCCAATCCAACAGCAACGTGCTAAAGTTAGCCTTTATGTTTCAGCGGAGGAATTGACATGTGGCTTGGATAGTCTCATGATCTCCCTCTCACCGCGAGACACATGGTGCAACAGACGCACAGGCTGCTACTCTATCCATTCTGATGTAAATCACTATGGTGCTCTCAATAAAGGAGATGGTGTGTGTGTGAGGATGAGGGAGGTGTGGGGTTGTTTGTTTGTGTGTGTGTGTGTGTGAGGATGAGGGAGGTGTGGGGGGTGGTGTGTGTGTGTGTGTGTGTGTGTGTGTGTGTGTGCAGGGGGTGTAGAATGATCTGATCTATGGCTTTTGGCTACTACCCACCCATCACTCACCCTTCTCCATCCCTGGCACTCGTGCAGTGGAACGACCTAAATAACTTCCTGAATAGAGAGAAGTAGTAATGGTGTCTTTTGGATAAACGCCGAAAACAAGGTCTGTGGTAAACACAGGCTTAGGCGATCTTTATACGTTTTGTTCTATGAGATCATCTTCAGCTAACTTCACTTTTTGGGAATTTTGAAGAATGTATTTAATAATAATAATAAAAAGCACATGAAGGCTTCATAATTCATAAAGGTCACGTTAACTGACTGATATTATCTCCTAGAACAAAACCTATAAGATCTCCGAAGATGTTAACCTCAGACCTTATTTTCAGTGTTTATTCCAGAGCCCCATTAATTTTCCTCATAGGGATGGCTGAACGAACCAGAGGTAGCTCATTCCTGGGTTTTTAGGACTACACGCTGGCGAGCTCTATAGGACAGGCGGCCGTGGGTCGGCCCATTGTCAGGTGGGGGTCTGGTTGTGTCCCCGGTGCCGGTCCAATCAAAGACCCCATTGTGTGGAGCCCGGTGGCACCAGGGAGAGGGTTTTTGAGGAGACTCCAGGAGTCTGCCTGGCTGGTATATGGGATGGAGCCTCCAGAACAGCAAGAAGGTGGCACATGAGTGTGTGTTGGCATGCCTCTCTACTGCCTGGCAGTCCGGTGGTTCAGTTGGGGCTCTGTTTCTCTGTCTCTGTCTCTGTCTCTGTCTCTGTCTCTGTCTCTGTCTCTGTCTCTGTCTCTGTGTCAAGCAGGCAGTCAGGTGGTTCAGTTGGGGCTCTGCTCACACACACTCACGGGTGCATACTCAATATACACACACACACACACACACAAACACATGACTCTGTACACTCCCACAAGGGGCATAGGTTCAAGAGTGTGTAGTCAATACGATGATCATCAGTGTAAGGCTGTGTTTGTTTGGTGGGGAAAGATGAGTAGCGTCACGCTCTCACTGGCCACACGGCAACGCTGCCCTGTCAGAACAGTACTCTCTTCTCTCACTGGCCACACGGCAACGCTGCCCTGTCAGAACACTACTCTCCTCTCTCACTGGCCACACGGCAACGCTGCC
>NW_025533639.1:572500-592418 GCF_020615455.1 Coregonus clupeaformis
CTCTCTGTTTCCCTCTCTTTCTCTCTCTCTGTTTCCCACTATTTCTCTCTCTCTGTTTCCCTCTCTTTCTCTCCCCGTCTCTCTTCTCTGTTTCCCTCTCTCTTTCTCTCTCTGTTTCCCTCTTTCTCTCTCTCTGTTTCCCTCTTTCTCTCCCCTGTCTCTCTCTCTGTTTCCCTCTCTCTTTCAGTTTCTCTCTTTTCTTTCTTTTCATATTTAACTTTCCACAAGGGGAGAAAAACCCCCAAACCAAACTGTTATTTACATCTCTCTTCCTTCCCGATCTTTCTCTCCCCAGAGGAAATACATATTCCCCTTCCTGCTCTCTTCTCGTCTGTTCATCCAACCCCACGAGCTCATGTCCAAAGTGTGTCACCTATGTCTGGAACAGCGGAGACTGAGCGACCCTCAGGCAGACACGGTACCTTCTATACCTCCATTATACTCCATAATATTATACTGTAGTCTATTATACTATAATAGTACAGACTAATATTTATCCATTTATACTATATATACTTATTGAAGATAGACCTGCAACGATATATGTTTTCTTCTTCTTTCAGATGAGGATCAGGAAGATGGCTCCGAAGATCCTCCAGCTGCTCCAGGAGTGGACGGAGACGTTCTCCTACGACTTCAGAGATGAGAGGTTGATGAGGAGCCTGAAGGAGCTGACCCAACGCCTGGCCTCGGGGGACGAGGTCAGTCACAGTCAAATTATTCAATCTTTGTCACTGAAGGGAAATTAATTGTGCAGCCAGGCACACGTAAGACACAGGCGCACGTAAGACGCAGGCGCACGTAAGACACAGGAGCACGTACGATTCATAAATAACAGACACACTCACAAGTTAGTCCGTCGTCCGATGCCACCTGACCTGTCTTGGATGTAAAGATGACAAGAAGAGAATGCACTGAAAAGGATCAGGGGGGGGAAAAGGAACATAATCATTTGGGGAAACAGTCCATCTTCTCCCTTGGATTAGCAGGTACTGAGTGTATTTGAGAGGGCATGTGGAGCCAGGCTACTGCTGGGCTAGAGGTTTCAGGGGGTCGGGTAGCGGGGGAAGTTTGCTCGAGCCACAAAGCATTTTTTTTTTGTTTTGCAGAATCAAAAGAAAATAGCTTTTGTTCAGCTGCCTGTGCTGGAGGGCAACTTTCTGTATGCTGCCCTGCTCCTCCTTAGGCTGCAGTCGAATTGTTCCTCTACTGCTGACTTGAATGTCACTGGCTTAGCACTGGTTTGCTTTGGTCTGCGTCCTGAATGGCACCCCATAGGGCCCTGGTCGAAAGCACTACACTATATAGGGAATAGGGTGCCATTCTCTGGTCTAAAGCGCTACACTATATAGGGAATAGGGTGCCATTCTCTGGTCGAACGCGCTACACTATATAGGGAATAGGGTGCCATTCTCTGGTCGAACGCGCTACACTATATAGGGAATAGGGTGCCATTCTCTGGTCGAACGCGCTACACTATATAGGGAATAGGGTGCCATTCTCTGGTCGAAAGCGCTACACTATATAGGGAATAGGGTGCCATCTTGGACGCAGCCTTGGTTTGCTTCATTATGGCTGTTTTCACGGTTTTCTTCCAGGGATGACTTCCTATGAAATGCTAGGAATTCTCTTCTGTTATCCTCTCTCCTCAATGGGTGTAAAAAATGGTACCCCAAACTGCACCACAGCACATTTAGTACCGTGGCTACTGCTGTTGCCGTTTTATAAAAACAACATGATGATGAATCGTAGCTGTGGAAGAACCAAAGAGAGTGGGTGATAACTTTAGCTGATGCTGCTAACCCAGATAAACCTAGCCTTGCTTCATTTCGTAGCTACGCCGTCTCTTTTTGCTCTTTTTCATGATGGACCTATAGCTCTGTGTTAAGATGGATGGTTTTTCACTATTGAGGATGTAACTGGAACATTGGGTCCTTCCCATAGCCTTGGCAGGCTAAATCTGTTCCCTTCCAACACCTATTCATAGGGTTACAGTGGCTACATGCCTGGCTCCCAATGTTATGTCCCCAATGTTCTGTCTCCAATGTTCCAGTTCCATCCCTAATGTTCTATCCCTAATGTTCCAGTTCCATCCCTAATGTTCTATCCCTAATGTTCTATCCCTAATGTTCCAGTTCCATCCCTAATGTTCTATCCCTAATGTTCTATCCCTAATGTTCCAGTTCCATCCCCAATGTTCTATCCCTAATGTTCTATCCCTAATGTTCCAGTTCCATCCCCAATGTTCTATCCCTAATGTTCTATCCCTAATGTTCCAGTTCCATCCCTAATGTTCTATCCCTAATGTTCTATCCCTAATGTTCCAGTTCCATCCCTAATGTTCTATCCCTAATGTTCTATCCCTAATGTTCCAGTTCCATCCCCAATGTTCTATCCCTAATGTTCTATCCCTAATGTTCCAGTTCCATCCCCAATGTTCCATCCCTAATGTTCTATCCCTAATGTTCCTGTTCCATCCCTAATGTTCTATCCCTAATGTTCCAGTTCCATCCCCAATGTTCTATCCCTAATGTTCCAGTTCCATCCCTAATGTTCTATCCCTAATGTTCTATCCCTAATGTTCCAGTTCCATCCCTAATGTTCTATCCCTAATGTTCCAGTTCCATCCCTAATGTTCTATCCCTAATGTTCCAGTTCCATCCCTAATGTTCTATCCCTAATGTTCTATCCCTAATGTTCCAGTTCCATCCCTAATGTTCTATCCCTAATGTTCCAGTTCCATCCCTAATGTTCTATCCCTAATGTTCTATCCCTAATGTTCCAGTTCCATCCCTAATGTTCTATCCCTAATGTTCTATCCCTAATGTTCCAGTTCCATCCCTAATGTTCTATCCCTAATGTTCCTGTTCCATCCCTAATGTTCTATCCCTAATGTTCCTGTTCCATCCCTAATGTTCTATCCCTAATGTTCCTGTTCCATCCCTAATGTTCTATCCCTAATGTTCCAGTTCCATCCCCAATGTTCTATCCCTAATGTTCCAGTTCCATCCCTAATGTTCTATCCCTAATGTTCTATCCCTAATGTTCCTGTTCCATCCCTAATGTTCTATCCCTAATGTTCCAGTTCCATCCCTAATGTTCTATCCCTAATGTTCCAGTTCCATCCCTAATGTTCTATCCCTAATGTTCTATCCCTAATGTTCCAGTTCCATCCCCAATGTTCTATCCCTAATGTTCTATCCCTAATGTTCCAGTTCCATCCCTAATGTTCTATCCCTAATGTTCCTGTTCCATCCCTAATGTTCTATCCCTAATGTTCCAGTTCTATCCCTACTGTTCCAGTTCCATCCCTAATGTTCTATCCCTAATGTTCTATCCCTACTGTTCCAGTTCCATCCCTAATGTTCTATCCCTACTGTTCCAGTTCCATCCCCAATGTTCTATCCCTAATGTTCTATCCCTAATGTTCCAGTTCCATCCCTAATGTTCTATCCCTAATGTTCTATCCCTAATGTTCTATCCCTAATGTTCTATCCCTACTGTTCCAGTTCCATCCCCAATGTTCTATCCCTAATGTTCTATCCCTAATGTTCTATCCCTAATGTTCCAGTTCTATCCCTAATGTTCTATCCCTAATGTTCTATCCCTAATGTTCTATCCCTAATGTTATATCCCTAATGTTCCTGTTCCATCCCTAATGTTCTATCCCTAATGTTCTATCCCTAATGTTCCTGTTCCATCCCTAATGTTCTATCCCTAATGTTCTATCCCTAATGTTCTATCCCTAATGTTCTATCCCTAATGTTCCAGTTCCATCCCTAATGTTCTATCCCTAATGTTCCAGTTCCATCCCTAATGTTCTATCCCTAATGTTCCAGTTCCATCCCTAATGTTCTATCCCTAATGTTCTATCCCTAATGTTCCAGTTCCATCCCTACTGTTCTATCCCTAATGTTCCAGTTCCATCCCTACTGTTCTATCCCCAATGTTCCAGTTCCATCCCTACTGTTCTATCCCTAATGTTCCAGTTCCATCCCCAATGTTCTATCCCTAATGTTCCAGTTCCATCCCTAATGTTCTATCCCTAATGTTCTATCCCTAATGTTCCAGTTCCATCCCTAATGTTCTATCCCTAATGTTCCAGTTCCATCCCCAATGTTCTATCCCTAATGTTCTATCCCTAATGTTCCAGTTCCATCCCCAATGTTCTATCCCTAATGTTCTATCCCTAATGTTCTATCCCTAATGTTCCAGTTCTATCCCTAATGTTCTATCCCTAATGTTCTATCCCTAATGTTCCAGTTCTATCCCTAATGTTCTATCCCTAATGTTCTATCCCTAATGTTCTATCCCTAATGTTCTATCCCTAATGTTCTATCCCTAATGTTCCAGTTCCATCCCCAATGTTCTATCCCTAATGTTCTATCCCTAATGTTCCAGTTCTATCCCTAATGTTCTATCCCTAATGTTCCAGTTCCATCCCTAATGTTCTATCCCTAATGTTCTATCCCTAATGTTCTATCCCTAATGTTCCAGTTCTATCCCTAATGTTCTATCCCTAATGTTCCAGTTCCATCCCCAATGTTCTATCCCTAATGTTCCTGATCCCTAATGTTCTATCCCTAATGTTCCATGTTCTATCCCCTAATGTTCTATCCCTAATGTTCTATCCCTAATGTCTCCTAGTTCTATCCCTAATGTTCTATCCCTAATGTTCCAGTTTTATCCCCAATGTTATATCCCTAATGTTCTATCCCCAATGTTCCAGTTCCATCCCTAATGTTCTATCCCTAAAGTTTCAGTTCCATCCCTAATGTTCTATCCCTAATGTTCCAGTTCTATCCTCAATGTTCCATCCCCAATGTTCTATCCCTAAAGTTCCAGTTCCATCCCCAATGTTCTATCCCTAATGTTCCAGTTCTATCCCCAATGTTCCATCCCCAATGTTATATCCATAATGTTCCAGTTCCTTCCCTAATATTCTATCCCTAATGTCCTATCCCCAATGTTCCAGTTCTGTCCCTAATATTGCAGGATGCAGGATTTCAGTCCTTCACTGCATAGTGTGTTACCAATAGTTTTCTTGGTGACTATGGTCCCAGCTGCCTTGAGATCATTGACAAGATCCTCCCGTGTAGTTCTGGGCTGATTCCTCTCCGTTCTCATGATCATTGCAACTCCACGAGGTGAGATCTTGCATGGAGCCCCAGGCCGAGGGAGACTGACAGTTATTTTGTATTGGGACAAATTCACTTATGTGTATTAAAGTAGTAAAAAGTTTAGTATTTGGTCCCATATTCCTAGAATGCAATGACTACATCAAGCTGGTGACTCTACAAACTTGTTGGATGCATTTGCTGTTTGTTTTGGTTGTGTTGTGTTTCAGATTATTTTGTGCCCAATAGAAATGAATGGTAAATAATGTATTGTGCCATGACGTTTGCAACGCCAGGGTTGTGGGTTGGATTCCCACGGGGGGGCCAGTATGATAATGTATGCACTCACTAACTGTAAGTCGCTCTGGATAAGAGCGTCTGCTAAATGACTAAAATGTTAAATGTAAATAAGAATAGAATATGTTTCTAAACACTTTTACATTTTAATGTGGATGCTACCATGGTTACGGATAGTCCTGACTGAATAATGAGTGAGAACGTTAGATGCACAAATATCATACCCCCAAGACATTCTAACCTTTCACCATTACAATAACAGGGGAGGTTAGCATTTTTGGAGGGGTATGATATTTGTGCGCCTGGCTCTGTTCATTAAAACCTGCTGTAAAGGTGTGTAGCTATGCTGTACTGTAGCATGTAAACAGTTGTTTTATTCCACATAGTTATAATAACATCACTGAAGTGTTTCAGGAGACCTATAGACGGGTTAGCTGACAACATCACGAAAACAATGCATGCGCTTCAAAGGGGAAGAAATGCATGTCTTGTTGTGATTCTGGATAGCTACAATGATGAGAAGCTGCCATATGGGGAATTGTAAGTGGCTCGTTTCAACTCGTTTCATCTCGTTTCAACTCGTTTCAACTCGTTTCAACTCGTTTCATCTCGTTTCAACTCGTTTCATCTCGTTTCAACTCGTTTCATCTCGTTTCAACTCGTTTCATCTCGTTTAATCTCGTTCTTGATACCATGTCTGAGGTGTTTTGACTGATGGCACGTCTATGCTTATAAGGCTCAAATTCGCTAGCTAGCTAACCAACAACTGTAACGATTAGGGGTGTAACGATCCATCTACTACATCGATGTATCGATTTATATTCCTATGATCCAACTACATCGATCTGTGCTCGGCGAGTTGGCCTTTTGGACAACATATATCAATCTAACATCGTTTTAAAATGTAATAAATCGATTGTATCGATACTAGGTAATAACCCATTGGATTTAAGCACGTCAGACTTTATATGGATGTTTTTTCTTAGCACTTTTAATGATAAAGGCTTTAAACATTACTCGATTCAGTCTGCCTATCCGTGACGTCATCGCCCCGCGCCAGCAGCAGCGCAAAGGCGCAAAGACAACAAAACATAGCATGGCGGACGACAGAGGAGAAGCCGACAAGCGAGAAATTATCAAGCCACCATTGCGGTCCTTACAAGAAACAGGAATCTAGGAAACTTCACCTGCACTGTCCAGTATCCAGGTATTTATTTCAGTCACACTGGTTGAATTTTTGGCTAAAAGGTTACTGAATCGATTTCAAGTCACTGAATTGTTTCGGATCGTATCGTTCTAAATTAACCAATATCGTCCTTGAATCGTATCGACAACCACGAATCGTGATACAAATCGAATCGTTGTTAAAACTAATCGTTACACCCCTAGTAACGATGTATTTAAGAGACGACAAATGCTCATTTAGCAAATGTTTACATACACTTACGTTGGAGTCATTAAAACTCGTTTTTCAACCACTCCACAAATGTCTTGTTAACAAACTATAGTTTTGGCAAGTCAGTTAGGACATCTACTTTGTGCATGACACAAGTAATTTTTCCAACAATTGTTTACAGACAGATTACTTCACTTATAATTCACTGTATCGCAAAGAAAGTTCTTTGTTTCTGGCCATTTTGAGCCTGTAATCGAACCCACAATTGCTGATTCACCAAATACTCAACTAGTCTCAAGAAGGCCAGTTTTATTGCTTCTTTAATCAGCACAACAGTTTTCAGCTGTGCTAACATAATTGCAAAAGGGTTTTCTAATGATAATTTAGCCTTTTAAAATGATAAACTTGGATTAGCAAACACAAAGTGCCATTGGAACACAGGACTGATGGTTGCTGATAATGGGCCTCTGTACGCCTATGTAGATATTCCATAAAAAATCAGCCGTTTCCAGCTACAATAGCCATTTACATAACAATGTCTACACTGTATTTCTGATCAATTTGATGTTATTTTAATAGACAAAAAAATAGCTTTTCTTTTGAAAACAAAGACATTTCTAAGTGACCCCAAACTTTAGAACAACTGTATTTGTTTATGTTTACATGTAGTTTGCATGTTGTCAGCAATCTAAGCGTACCACGTCTGTTTTGCCCCATAATTGCGCATGTGTCGGTTTTGTTGCTAAACAATCAACCTGTCTATTTTATGGATGTTTTCAGACGGCCGTGAGCTCGAGGGTAGTGGTATAAACACACACTAAACACAAAACATCTTAATGGCAAAAGGAGTGTTCCAGCTCTAGGTGCAGGATGCACTTAAGTCCTCCTCTCTCTCTCTCTGTCTCTCTGTCTCTCTCTCTCTCTCTCTCTGTCTCTCTCTCTCTACCCTCTCTCTCTCTCTCTCTCTCTCTCTCTCTCTCTCTCTCTCTCTCTCTCTCGCTCTCTCTCTCTCTCTCTCTCTCTCTCTCTCTCTCTGTCTCTCTCTCTCTCTCTCTCTCTTCGCCCTCTCCCTCTCTCTCTCTCTCTCTCTGTCTCTCTGTTCTCTCTCTCTCTGTCTCTCTCTGTCTCTCTCTCTCTCTCTCTCTCTCTGTCTCTGTCTCTGTCTCTGTCTCTCTCTGTCTCTCTGTCTCTCTGTATATCTCTCCCTCTGTCTCTCTCTCCCGCCCTCTCTCCATCTCTCTGTCTCTCTCTCCCTCTGTCACTCTCTTTCTGTCCCCCTTTCTCTGTCTCTGTCTCTCTGTCTCTGTCTCTCTCTGTCTCTCTCTGTCTCTCTCTGTCTCTCTCTGTCTCTCTCTGTCTCTCTCTGTCTCTCTCTGTCTCTGTCCCTGTCTCTATCTCTCCCTCTCTATCTCTCCCTGTCTCTCTCTCTCTCTCTCTCTATCTCTGTCTCTCTCTCTCTCTCTCTCTCTCTCTCTCTCTCTCTCTCTGTCTCTCTCTCTGTCTCTCTCTCTCTCTCTCTCTCTCTCTCTCTCTCTCTCTCTCTGTCTCTCTCTCTGTCTCTCTGTCTCTGTCTCTCTCTCTCTCTCTCTCTCTCTGTCTCTGTCTCTCTCTCTCTCTCTGTCTCTCTCTCTGTCTCTGTCTCTCTCTCTCTCTTTCTGTATCTCTCTCTCTCTCTCTTTCTGTATCTCTCTCTATCTCTCCCTCTGTCTCTCTCTCTCCCGCCCTCTCCATCTCTCTGTCTCTCTCTCTCTCCCTCTGTCACTCTCTTTCTGTCCCCCTTTCTCTGTCTCTGTCTCTCTGTCTCTGTCTCTCTCTGTCTCTGTCTCTGTCCCTGTCTCTATCTCTCCCTCTCTATCTCTCCCTATGTCTCTCTCTATCTCTGTCTCTCCCTCTGTCTCTCTCTCCGTCTCTCTGTCTCTCTCTCTCTCCCTCTGTCACTCTCTTTCTGTCCCTCTTTCTCTGTCTCTCGCTCGCTCTCTCTGTCTCGCTCTCTGAGCTAAGTTTTCTGATTCCATAACACAGAGAACCTTCTGGCGCTGGTCAGGTGGTCCCCACCAGGAAATGATGTCACAGAGCCAGGAAAAATAAGGTGACTGGCGGCGTGACCGTCTGTTCCCTTCTCTGATAGGAGGTATAGAAGACAGCTTAGCCCCCCTGTTCACGAGTAGCTCCCGCTGCGTGGAAATGTCAGCCTGGTATCTCCAGGAATAGTTTCTAATTTTAGCCAGGCAGAGCCCCCCCCTTTCTATCCCTTAACCCTCTGTCTGTGGAGGACAGAAGACTCACCAGATGGCGGGATGCTTTGAAGTGGCCCCCCCCCCCGGTGTCTTGTACTACCACTAGCCTGGTTGCAGATCCGTTTGTGCTGTCTTGCCAATTCTATATCATCGTTGTCGTGACCAGAGCAAGAGAACACCAACAGATCTGGGATCAGGTTAGTCTTGCGCTGTCCAGCTGTACTGGAGCATAACCTGCAAACCAAAAAATGAGTTCTTAGGATGCCCCTGGAATGTCCGGAGGTTGTGTCATTGTCAAAAAAGGTGTAATTTGGTTCGCTCTCAAAAAAAAGATGTCGCATAAAACGTACATTATTATTCAACATTTGTAAATTTATTTTTTTACTGCGTTAGGGATAGCGTACACAGACGTTTCAGCTTTACAGCCTTCTTCAGGTGTGTAGGTGTGATTTTTATTTTTATTCAAAAACAGCATTTGTAAAGAACAACCGATGAGCAGCAGGTGCTTCTAATCAGGGTTGCCACTCATCTGCCAATCAGGGATGGGACTTTTCTGGTCTACCTGTATGCAAATGAGTCACAAAGAGATACAGAATTATACGGTACGGGAGCGGGGCACGAAGGGCAACTCACAAAAATCAACCGCCCCATGTGTCCGCTCACCTAAATACATCACATTAAATCATGAGATGGCCCACCACAAAGGACATCAGCCACAGCCGTTCATAAATATGTGGGGCCAACTCATAAAAGATATGCAAAATCTGATATGGACAGTGTTCTTGTATAACGGTCTAAATTTGGCCTATAGGAAGGAGGTGAAATCTAATTGTTGGCAGATGAGTGGCAACCCTGATTAAAAGCACCTGCTACTCATCTGTTGTTCTTCACAAATGCTGTTTTGAATTAAAATAAAATTGTACCTTCACACTGAAGAAGCAGAAAAATAACTAAATAATGAATAATGAAGTAAGCTTTATGCAACATCTTTTTGAGTGCAAACCAATTACACCTTTTTGATGGATGGTGAAAGTCCCAAGATATTGTGTACATATGTAACATATATACTGTTTAACCGCCAAGGCACTACAGAGGGTAGTGCGTACGGCCCAGTACGTCACTGGGGCCAAGCATCCTGCCATCCAGGACCTCTATACCAGGCGGTGTCAGAGGAAGGCCCTAAAAAATTGTCAAAGACTCCAGCCACCCTAGTCATAGACTGTTCTCTCTGCTAACGCACGGCAAGCGGTACCGGAGCGCCAAGTCTAGGTCCAAAAGGCTTCTCAACAGCTTCTACCCCCCAAAGCCATAAGACTCCTGAACAGCTAATCAAATGGCTACCCGGACTATTAGCATTGTCCCCCCACCCCACCCCACCCCCTCTTTTACGCTGCTGTGACTTTAACTATACCTACATATACACTACCAGTCAAAAGTTTGGACACACCTACTCATTCAAGGATTTTTCTTTATTTTTTACTATTTTCTACATTGTAGAATAATAGTGAAGACATCAAAACTATGAAATAACACATATGGAATCATGTAGTAACCAAAAAAGTGTTAAACAAATCAAAATATATTTTACATTTGAGATTCTTCAAATAGCCACCCTTTGCCCTTGATAACAGCTTTGCACACTCTTGGCATTCTCTCAACCAGCTTCATGAGGTAGTCACCTGGAATGCATTTCAATTGTACGTATTACCTCAATTACCTCGACTAACCGGTGCCCCCGCACATTGACCCTGTATATAGCCTCGCTACTGTTATTTTTACTGTTATTTTACTGCTTTTATTTTGTACTTATCTGTTGTTTACTTAACACTTATTTTTCTTAAAACTGCATTGTTGGTTAAGGGCTTGTAAGTAAGCATTTCACTGTAAGGTCTACACCTATTGTATTCTGCGCATGTGATAAATACAATTTGATTTGATATAACATGTACTGTATAACATTGAAGTCATCCAAGTGTTATCTAGTTTACAATTGTACTTAATGCCCCAGTGCTGAGGTCAGAGTTCTACTAAATGTCAAATTATTATTAGATTACTAGTGTACTACTAGGTTACTGTAGAGAGTAGTACTACTAGGTATACTGTAGAGAGTAGTACTACTAGGTTACTGTAGAGAGTAGTACTACTAGGTTACTGTAGAGAGTAGTACTACTAGGTTACTGTAGAGAGTAGTACTACTAGGTTACTGTAGAGAGTAGTACTACTAGGTTACTGTAGAGAGTAGTACTACTAGGTATACTGTAGAGAGTAGTACTACTAGGTTACTGTAGAGAGTAGTAGTGAGTGATGTAATGCAGTAGTAATGACCTGGAGGGAGTTAAAGTTGTCATCTGGGGTTCATCCCCGTGGCGGAGAGCATTTAATCTCCACCACACACAAAAGTGGGATTACAGCGGGATTGAAGATTATTCTCTATAATCTAGATTAGTCTCTCTCTCTCTCGCCAGCTCCGAGCGCCACTCCCTCTCCCTGCAGCCCGTCTCTTTCTAAGCTCTCTCTCTCTCTCTCTCTCCCCCCTACCATTGGCTGCTTGTTAAGGCTGTAATATATCCAGTTTAAGTGGTGATTGGCTTGAGTTGCCAAGGTGAGTGGTGTGAGAGAGAAATCTGATTGGTGGACACCAACACACATCAAACATACAGTATGAAGGAAAGTTTGTTGAGCAAACTGCTTCTTTTCTCGCGCTGGCCTGGCTCGCTGCTGAACTGAACTTAAGACTTTTTTTGTAGAACCTAGTTTCCCTTGGCTTGAATTGGCAGACAGGAGGTGGAGGGAGACGGGATGTGGAGGGAGACGGGATGTGGAGGGAGACGGGATGTGGTCACAGAAAGCGAAGAAGAGGCCCCCTTCTCTTTTCTTTAACCTCATACCAGGGGCCATGACCGGGAGTTCGCTCTCCACACGACTCCTCCCTTCTTTCCTCCTTATAAAGTTAGTATATTTAATGCATAATATGCCTGTAAACTCAATGAAACTGACTCCCTCTCTCCCCTCTTCCTCTCCATCATCCTCCTCTTCCTCTCTCCCTCCATCCCTCTTCCTCTCTCTCCCTCCATCCCTCTTCCTCTCTCTCCCTCCATCCCTCTTCCTCTCTCTCCCTCCATCCCTCTTCCTCTCTCTCCCTCCATCCCTCTTCCTCTCTCTCCCTCCATCCCTCTTCCTCTCTCTCCCTCCATCCCTCTTCCTCTCTCTCCCTCCATCCCTCTTCCTCTCTCTCCCTCCATCCCTCTTCCTCTCTCCCTCCATCTCTCTCCCTCCATCCCTCTTCCTCTCTCTCCCTCATCCCTCTTCCTCTCTCTCCCTCCATCCCTCTTCCTCTCTCTCCCTCCATCCCTCTTCCTCTCCCTCATCCCTCTTCCTCTCTCTCCCTCCATCCCTCTTCCTCTCTCTCCCTCCATCCCTCCTCCTCTCTCTCCCTCCATCCCTCCTCCTCTCTCTCCCTCCATCCCTCCTCCTCTCTCTCCCTCCATCCCTCTTCCTCTCCCTCCATCCCTCCTCCTCTCTCTCCCTCCATCCCTCCTCCTCTCTCTCCCTCCATCCCTCTTCCTCTCTCTCCCTCCATCCCTCTTCCTCTCTCTCCCTCCATCCCTCTTCCTCTCTCTCCCTCCATCCCTCTTCCTCTCTCTCCCTCCATCCCTCTTCCTCTCTCTCCCTCCATCCCTCTTCCTCTATCTCCCGCCATCCCTCTTCCTCTCTCTCCCTCCATCCCTCTTCCTCTCTCTCCCTCCATCCAGCTGTACAGGAAGATGGTCCACCAGATGATTCAGGTGTTAATCAGGAAGCTGACTTCTCTGAGCCATTACGAGGAGGCCCTGGTCAAGATCAACGCTACGGCCACAGACAGGCTGACTGTGCTCAAGGCCAAGCCTCAGGCCATCCAGAGGGACATGCTGTCCATCTGCAACGACCCCTTCACCATGGCCCAGCAACTCACTCACATAGAACTGGTGAGAGACAGACAGACAGACAGCCACACAGCAACTCACTCACATACACTACATGACCAAAGGTATGTGGACACCCGCTCGTCAAACATCTCATTCCAAAAACATGGGCATTAATATGGAGTTGGTCCCCCCCTTTGCTGCTATAACAGCCTCCACTCTTCTGGGAAGGCTTTCCACTAGATGTTGGAACATTGCTGCGGGGACCTGCTTCCATTCAGCCACAAGAGCATCAGTGAGGTCGGGCACTGATGTTGGGCGATTAGGCCTGGCTCGCAGTCAGCTTTCCAATTCATCCCAAAGGCATTCGATGGGGTTGAGGTCAGGGCTCTGTGCAGGCAAGTCAAGTTCTTCCACACCGATCTCGACAAACCATTTCTGTATGGACCTCGCTTTATGCATAGGGGCATTGTCATGCTGAAACAGGAAAGGGCCTTCCCCAAACTGTTGCCACAAAGTTGGAAGCACAGAATCCTCTAGAATGTCATTAAGATTTCCCTTCACTGGAACTAAGGGGCCTAGCCCGAACCATGAAAAACAGCCCTAGACCATTATTCCTCCTCCACCAAACTTTACAGTTGGCACTATGCATTGGGGCAGGTAGCGTTCTCCTGATGTCCGCCAAACCCAGATTTGTCCGTCGGTCTGCTCCGGAGTCCAGTGGTGGCGAGCTTTACACCACTCCAGCCGATGCTTGGCATTGCGCATGGTGTTCTTAGGCTTGTGTGCGGTTGCTCGGCTATGGAAACCCATTTCATGAAGCTCCCGACTAATAGTTATTGTGTTGACGTTACTTCCAGAGGCAGTTTGGAACTCGGTAGTGAGTGTTGCAACCAAGGACAGGTGGTTTTTATGCGCTTCAGCACTCGGTGGGCTCATTCTAAGTGCTTTTGTGGCCTACCACTTTGCGGCTGAGCCGTTGTTGCTCCGAAATGTTTGCACTTCACAATAACGGCACTTACAGTTGACCGGGGCATCTCTAGCACGGCAGAAATTTGACGAACTGACTTGTTGGAAAGGTGGCATCCTATGACGGTGCCATGTTGAAAGTTACTGAGCTCTTCAGTACGGGCCATTCTACTGCCAATGTTTGTCTGTGGAGATTGCATGGCTGTGTGCTCGATTTTATACAACTGTCAGCAACAGGTGGGGCTGAAATAGGCGAATCCACTCATTTGAAGGGGTGTCCACATACTTTTGTAAAAATAGTGTAGAACTGGTGAGAGACACACACATACACATTAACCCCTACACTGTGGCACAGCAACTCACTCACTTTGAACTAGTATACACTAGAACTAATAATAATAATAATAATATGCCATTTAGCAGACGCTTTTATCCAAAGCGACTTACAGTCATGCGTGCATAAAAATGTTTTGTGTATGGGTGGTCCCGGGGATCGAACACACACACACACAGACACAGACACACAGACACAGACAACTGGTGATCTACAGAGGACCACTGGTGAGAGATACTGTTCATATTGCCACTTATCATCCCCTTCAGTTTATCGATGTCCATACATTAAAACAGTGGTGTTTCTCTGCTGTAGCCCGCATCATAACAGCTCAATAAGTTACAAGGTGAATGTAAAACATTTGTTAAAACATTTTATTGACGTCGTCAACCTGACTGAACGCATTCACAGACAGATGGAGTTTATCGAGTTGATTTTCCTTTTCTCAGGAGAGACTGAGCTACATCGAACCAGAGGAATTCATCCAGGCCTTTGAGAAGAAAGATCTTCTGGACAATGATAAGGTAATGAGTCTGCATGCTTACCCACAATGCAACAGGCTACAGTTGGCTAGAACCCTGTGATGTTACGATATGGCTAAAGAACCCTGTGATAGAACCCTGTGATGTTACGATATGGCTAAAGAACCCTGTGATAGAACCCTGTGATGTTACGATATGGCTAAAGAACCCTGTGATAGAACCCTGTGATGTTACGATACAGCTAAAGAACCCTGTGATGTTATGATACGGCTAAAGAACCCTGTGATGTTACGATATGGCTAAAGAACCCTGTGATAGAACCCTGTGATGTTACGATACGGCTAAAGAACCCTGTGATGTTACGATACGGCTAAAGAACCCTGTGATGTTACGATACAGCTAAAGAACCCTGCCTTATATTGCTAAAATCTGAAGGTTAGTAGATTTGGCTCCATCCATCTCAACTAGTGCTAAGGTCTAGCTCCAAGTAGTTATACTATACAGTTGGCTATCACCACCATGATCTACATTGCTTAAATCAGAAGAGCAGTGATTTGGCTCTATCTAGAGTCTAGACCCACCAGTTTCTGTTCCAGACAGTCACTCATTATGGACTCTACTGAAACTGACCCCATGGTGGGTCAATGTGAGGACACCATTTTGTGTCAGTAGGGTAGACGGTGTACCCAGACATACCGTAGTGGTAGACCAAAAATGTGCTTTCTCCCTGTTCCTTTAAACATCCCTCTGTCTGAAAGGGCTATATAATGCTTTGGCTGTATCGCCATGCAACCACTCGGCCAATAAAGAACCACCACCGAGGGTTTGTTTTGGATGTGTGTGTGCGTGCTCGCAAGCGTTCGGCTGCTAGGCAACAGGGATGTTTCGGGGGGATATTTTGGCGCCCTTTCTTTTGTGCCTTGGGCTACCTCTCTACATCCACTTCCAAAGGGGTGGGGGTCTGTGTGGGGGTCTGTGGGTCTGTGTGTGTGTTGACCACTCTGGCCATTGTGTGGGGGAGAGCGAGAAATGCGTAAGGCTAAAGGAATGTGAGCTATTAGAATTATTCAGCTCTGCTGAATAATGTGAATAGCTAGTTAGCTAATGTCCCGATGGTGTGATTCGGAGCATAGTGCCAAGTCTGCAATAATAGTCTAATTGCAAAGACAACTATAAAGCCAATACACCCATCTGGGGATCCAGGGTTCGTGTTTGAAATAAAACGGCAGTTTGTCAAACTGTTTTACTCATTTTGTTATTGACAAAATACCCAATTTAGCAATGAGCTAAGTAATGGTAATGAAATGCTATGCTATTGGTGCTAACTAAATGTTATGTTATCTATACTATGCTAATGAAATGTCTGTCTTTATTGCTACAGAGCTGTTTCAGCGACCACAAGAAGGCTAGCAGCCTGGAGGCGTATGTAGAGTGGTTCAACAGACTCAGCTTCCTGGTGGCCACAGAGATCTGCATGGTGAGTAGTTAGGTTGATCTGCGTGGTGAGTAGTTAGGTTGATCTGCGTGGTGAGTAGTTAGGTTGATCTGCGTGGTGAGTAGTTAGGTAGATCTGCGTGGTGAGTAGTTAGGTAGATCTGCGTGGTGAGTAGTTAGGTTGATCTGCGTGGTGAGTAGTTAGGTAGATCTGCGTGGTGAGTAGTTAGGTTGATCTGCGTGGTGAGTAGTTAGGTTGATCTGCATGGTGAGTAGTTAGGTTGATCTGCGTGGTGAGTAGTTAGGTTGATCTGCGTGGTGAGTAGTTAGGTTGATCTGCGTGGTGAGTAGTTAGGTTGATCTGCGTGGTGAGTAGTTAGGTTGATCTGCATGGTGAGTAGTTAGGTTGATCTGCATGGTGAGTAGTTAGGTTGATCTGCGTGGTGAGTAGTTAGGTAGATCTGCGTGGTGAGTAGTTAGGTTGATCTGCGTGGTGAGTAGTTAGGTTGATCTGCGTGGTGAGTAGTTAGGTTGATCTGCGTGGTGAGTAGTTAGGTTGATCTGCGTGGTGAGTAGTTAGGTTGATCTGCGTGGTGAGTAGTTAGGTTGATCTGCGTGGTGAGTAGTTAGGTTGATCTGCGTGGTGAGTAGTTAGGTTGATCTGCGTGGTGAGTAGTTAGGTTGATCTGCGTGGTGAGTAGTTAGGTTGATCTGCGTGGTGAGTAGTTAATGGGAAATGGCGGCACTCCAAAACGTTAAGAAAAAATGACAAGAATAGATCGCCTCATTTCACTTCCTCAGATGAAGGCATAACTGCCGAAACATGTTAACCTGCCCGGCCGAAAATAAAAAGGCGTAATGAGGTGACGTCTTTTTGTCCTTTTTTTCTTAACATTTCGGAGTGCCGCCTTTTCCCAATGTTCTTGAACATGGGATTTCATTTGAAGTCATTGTCACATGGCAGAGCACCCAGCTGACAGAGCAAGACTGCGCACCTGTTACCTACTTTAGTTAGGTAGTTAGTTAGCATTTTACGGCAAAGCTAACTTAGCTAGCTAGTAATTACTTGACCGTCATCGTGTCTTTTTGCCCTGAAGGTTTATTTTGCGCTTTTGCTGTTGTTAACTTGTTGTCTTGTTGTCGCTGTTGACTTGTTGATGTTGTCGCTGTTGACTTGTTGATGTTGTCGCTGTTGACTTGTTGATGTTGTCTTGTTGATGTTGTTGATGTTGTTGATCTTGTTGTCTTGTTGATGTTGTTGTTGATGTTGTTGACTCGACAGCCCGTAAAGAAGAAGCAGCGAGCGCGAGTCATGGAGTTCTTCATCGACGTGGCGCGGGAATGTTTCAACATCGGCAACTTCAACTCCCTCATGGCCATTATCTGTAAGTGTTGTGGTTTTTCATCCCAACCCTGTGACAACTCACTCACCGGCTCACTTGCTGTAAACACACAAGGCTTTTTGTCGACAGTCAGGAAATCCGATCAGTAAATGCAAATTGTATTTCAGCGAGACTTTGTACCTTACTAAACCCTATAACAGCCTTAACCCGAAACGACATCACAGCAATTTATTCACTTTAAATAGTCTTTCAAATATTGCTTATTTACTTTTTTTTTGGGGGGATTCCTATAAAAGTGACCCATTTGTCCATAGAAGTTGTCCTTGACCTGAATAGAAAGGGTAACTTTCAGCTTCAATTGATAATCTTGAGCAGAGTGGATCTAATGCATCCTGATCTATCTTAGGCTCCAGCTTGTGACCTTCCCAAGGGTCTAGCCACAAAGCAGTCTGGGTTAGTTTCGGGGCCAGTCCTTGCCCCAGGCTTTAGGCGGCCAGAGCCAGCCGATGTGGTACAGGGGGGCCTGAGTGGCCAGGGAAGAGGGCAGCTGGTCAGGCCTTGAGGTTGGGGAGGAGGGGGTGGACGGGAGAGGAGGGACAGCTGGGAAGTCCTACACAAACACCCATATAGACAGATGGTCAGCACTGACCAGAGAGGGAAATAGAGGGAGGGAGGGAGGAAGAGGGGTATTGGCAGGAGAGGGAAGGCAAAAGGGGAGGGAGGGCTGGGTGGAGGGAGGGAGGGAGGGAGGGTAGGCCCTAGGAGTACCAGCTGTCCCAGCCCAAGCCCCTCTCTCCCTGGAGATGGAGCCACAGGCAGAGCCCCTCAGTCTCCAGGGACCCAGAGGGAGATATTGTAAGGTTAGAAAGGAAAGACAAACAAGACCCTGGGAAAATAGGCACACACAAAATAGCACTCCTGAATACATATGCATGCACACACACCTGCTTACCATAGTGAGTGAGTGAGTGAGTGAGTGAGTGAGTGAGTGAGTGAGTACACTAATTCCTCACCCTTGTCTTGTTCTGCAGCTGGGATGAACATGAGTCCTGTGTCTCGACTGAAGAAGACCTGGAGCAAAGTCAAGACTGCCAAGTTTGACGTCTTGGAGGTAAAGACACACACACACAATTGCGTGTTCACCTGCTGCACTGAGCACCATACAATCTAGCTACAAAAGCCAGCTAGTGCAAAGCTAACCTTCCCATGTTATCCTGTAAGCCTTGTGGTATTATCACAGTGCTACTCTACCTTCTGAAGTGTTAGCTCCAAGAAGGAGGAGGGAGAAGGGGTTCCTAGGGGATGGGTAGCCCCAGACGGTGAGCTCTACCTGGGGTTCAGATCACACCGAGCTCCCTGGGGGTCCTAGCGGAAGGGTAGCCCCAGACGGTGAGCTCTACCTGGGGTTCAGATCACACCGAGCTCCCTGGGGGTCCTAGCGGAAGGGTAGCCCCAGACGGTGAGCTCTACCTGGGGTTCAGATCACACCGAGCTCCCTGGGGGTCCTAGCGGATGGGTAGCCCCAGACGGTGAGCTCTACCTGGGGTTCAGATCACACCGAGCTCCCTGGGGGTCCTAGCGGATGGGTAGCCCCAGACGGTGAGCTCTACCTGGGGTTCAGATCACACCGAGCTCCCTGGGGGTCCTCGGGGATGGGTAGCCCCAGACGGTGAGCTCTACCTGGGGTTCAGATCACACCGAGCTCCCTGGGGGTCCTAGGAGGAACCAGGTATGGACCTTCAAGTCAGGAGATGTGAAGTAGCAGATTAAATGGATAAACCAGGTTGTAACCCAGGAGCCATCAAAGGAGCAGGTTTCTCTCTCCTCCTCTCTTTCCACACCTCCCTCATTACTCTCCATCCCGAGCTCTCTCTGACGTAACAATGTACATATTGCCAAAGCTTTCTCTCTGTCTCTGTCTTTCAAATTCAATTTCAATTCAATTTAAGGGCTTTATTGGCATGGGAAACGTATGTTAACATTGCCAAAAGCAAGTGAAGTAGATAGTAAACAAAAGTGAAATAAACAATAGATATTAACAGTAAACATTACACTCAGAAGTTTCAAAAGAATAAAGACATTTCAGATGTCATATTATGTCTACATACAGTGTTGTAATGATGTGCAAATAGTTAAAGTACAAAAAGGAAAATAAATAAACATAAATATGGGTTGTATTTACAATGGTGTTTGTTCTTCACTGGTTGCCCTTTTCTTGTGGCAACAGGTCACAAATCTTGCTGCTGTGATGGCACACTGTGGTATTTCACCCAGTAGATAAGGGAGTTTATCAAAATTGGGTTTATTTTCGAATTCTTTGTGGATCTCTGTAATCTGAGGGAAATATGTGTCTCTAATATGGTCATACTGACCCAGGTAGGAAGTGCAGCTCAGTTTCCACATCATT
>NW_025533640.1:0-95000 GCF_020615455.1 Coregonus clupeaformis
AAGACCCCAGAGTTACCTCTGCTGCAGAGGATAAGTTCATTAGAGTTACCAGCCTAGAAAATCAGAGCCCCAAATACATGCTTTCCACAGAGATCGTGCCAGACATCTCAACGTCAACTGTTTAGGGTAGGGACAAAGAACTGTGACTTCATGGTCAGGTATTGTACAAAGAAACCACTACTAAATGACACCAATAAGAAGAGACCTGCTTGGGCCAAGAAACATGAACAATGGACATTAGACCAGTGGGAAATGTGTATTTTGGTCCTGGAGTCCTAATTGAGATTTTTAGGTTCCAAATCCACGTGTCTTTGTGAGATATGGGTGGTTGAATTAGATGATCTCCACATGCATAGTTCCCACCGTAAAGCTAAGGAGGAGGAGGTGTCAGGGTTTTGGGGGTGCTTTGTTGGTGACACTGTCTATTATTTGCAGAATTCAGGCACACTTGTCCAGCATGGCTACCACAGCATTCTGCAGCGATACGCCAGCCCATCTGTTTTGGGCTTATGGGACTATCATTTGTTTTTCTAAACAGGACAATGACCCAACACACCTACAGGCTGTGTAAGGGCTATTTTAACAAGAAGGAGAGAGATGGAGTGATGCATCAGAATGACCTGGCCCCCACAATCCGTAACCTCAACCCCAATTGAGATGATTTGGCATGAGTCGGACAGCAGAGTGAAGGAAAAGCAGCCAACAAGTGCTCGCATATGGAACTCCCTTCAAGTTGGAAAAACATTCAAGGTAGCTGATTGAGAGAGATTAGCAAGAGTGTAAAGCAGCCATCAAGGCAAAGGGTGGCTATTTAAAGAAGCTTAACACTAGACTTATGGGGATTTTTCTTCCCATTGTCCCTTGGAGATTTTCTCCAAGCTCTGTTAAGTTCCTAGGGAGAGGCTTTAGCAGCAATCTTAAGTCAATCACATATTTTCAATGGGATTTCAAGTCCGCTCTGGCTAAGTGCAACTTGCAAGGACTTTCACATTCTTGTTCTGAGCTTCCCAGAATTGTTTTGGCTGTATGCTTGGGGTCATTGTCTGTTGGAACGCAAACTTTTCCCCTATGTAAGGTCATTATGCCTCTGAAGCAGATTTCTCATCATTGTTGCCTGCATTTGGCTCCTTCCCATTGTTCCCCTCATCCTTAGCGCCGCCAGTCTCCCAGTCCTGCCGTTGAAAAGGTGATGCCCATAGCATCGATGTTGTAAGCACCAACATGCCTTCTACGGTAGCGTGCTCATGGCAACCCAATGTTTACCTCTATCGGACTAGCATATTTTGCCTTTTTGCAAACTAGGAGTGTGCTTCTGCTGCCCAATAAAGCTCCCATAGATTGAGGACTTACTATAGAGTGTAGTCTTTTCTGACAGGTTCTCCCATCTCGAAGGAACTCTGTGTTCTGTCGTGGTCATTGGGTGTCTTTGGTCACCTCCCTGGCTGCCAAGGTCCTTCTTGCCCAGTTGCTCAGTTAATGGTGACGGTCCAGCTCTAGGCATTTTCTGGTTAGATCCATATTTCCCAATGATGGAGACCACTGTGCTAAATCGTTCAACACTCTAGAAATTGTTGTAAATTACCCTGATAAAGTGGGGAGAATTTAATACACTGCCGATTTTGCAGGTTTTTCCTACTTACAAAGGCCATGTAGAAGTCTGTAATTTTTAATGGACACTTCAACTGTGAGAGACAGACGAAAAGAAATCCAGAAAATCACTTGTATGATTTTTTTAAGTGATTAATTGCATTTATTAAGTGACATAAGTATTTGATAAGATCAGAAAAGCAGAACTTAATATTCAAAGAAACCTTTGTTGACGCTACACAGATCATGTTTCCTGAAGGTCTTAATCCAGGTTTGGAAGCACACCTGCAGCAGGGATTTTGGCCCACTCTCCGAGCAGGACCTTCTCCAGATCCTTAGGTTTCGGGGCCTAGGCAATACGGACTTTCAGCTCCCTCCAAAGATTTTCTAACAGGTCTGAGACTGGCAACACTCCAGAGACACCTTATTTCAGGAGCCACTCCTTAAGGTCTGGCTGTGTGTTTGAGTCGTTGTCATGCTTGAAAGACCCAGCGCCCACGACCGATCTTTCAATGCTCTTACTGGGAGGGAAGAGGTTAAAAGCCAATCCTCCCCTCCATCGTGAGTCGTCCTGTCCCCTGGGCAGAAAAAGCATCCCCAAAGAATTGTTTCCACCTCCATGCTTCACGGTTGGGAGTGTTCTTGGGGTTGAATCACCTTCTTCTTCCTCCAACACAGCTCAGTGGTTGTAGACCAAAAAAGCTCTATTTTTGTCTCAGGTTCAGCATGACCTTCTCCCAGTTCCTCCTCTGGATCATCCAGATGATCATTGGCAAACTTCAGATTCGGCCCTGGACATGCGCTCATTGACAGGACCTTCGTGCGCAATGCAGGATTTTGAATGTCCATGAATATGTAAGGCTAGATGGTTTTCTTTTGAGACTGTGTGGTCCCAGCTCTCTTCAGGTCATTGACCAGGTCCTGCCATGTGTTCTGGGGCTGATCCCTCACTTCCCTCATGATCAATGCCACGGTGAGATCTTGCATGGAGCCCCAAACCAGGGTGATTGACCGTAATTGAACTTCTTTCCATTTTCTAATAATTGCGCCAACAGTTGTTGCTTCTTCTCGCCAAGCTGCTTGCCTATTGTCCAAATGCATCCCAGGCTTGTAGGTCTGGCAATTGTATCCCTGAGGTCCTTGCACAGCTCTTGCTGGTCTTGGCCATGTGAGAAAGGTTGGAGTCTTGATTGAGTGTGTGGACAGGTGTCTTTTTACAGGTGTGCAAACTAGTGTCCAACAGGTACAGTTAATACAGATAATAGTGAGAGGAGAGGATTCTTAAAGAAAAAACTAACAGGTCTGTGAGACCGAATTTCATTACTTAGTATCAAATCTTATGTCAGCAAGAAATGCAAATTAATTTGGCTGAAAACGAGACAATGTGATTTTCAGATTTTTGTGTTAGATTCGTCCTCTCACAGTTAGAAGTGGTACATTAAGGATAAAAAAAATTACAGACCTCTGAGTGATGCTTAGTAGAAAACTGACCAGAAATTAATAATACTTGTTCTCCCACCAGCCTAGTAAGCCTCATCAGCATTGTATCTTGGAGATTCTACAGAGAGTTCCTTGAGCTTCATGGTATAGTTTCTGCTCTGACATACCACTCGTGTGGGACATTATATGACAGGTGTGTTTCTTTCTAAATCTAATGTCCAAACAGTTGAATTGGCCCCAGTATGTGGATTCCAATGCGTAGTAGTGATGCAGAAACAAGGATGATCAAAGGAAATTGATGCACCTAAGCTCAATTTTCGAATAATAAGAGTGTAAAGGTGTGTGAAAATCTTTATGTAAATTAGATATATTCTGTATTTCATTTTCAATATATGTGAGAAATAAATTCAGTGTTAGTTTTCACTTTATCATTATGGGGTATTTTGTGTAGATAGGTGAGAAAAGTAGAGGGTTTGAATAACATTTTTATTCAAGCTCACAATAAAATGTGGATTAAGTCAAGGGGGTTTGAATACTTTCTGAAGGCACTGTACTTCAGTCTGAGACTGCCATCATTAAAGTCGTTGTTGTGGTGATGTCAAAATGAGGAGTGTTGTACAAAACAAAGTCATCAGCAATTTAATCATCTCTAACCAATCAGAGTATTAAAGCCAATCACTAATTTTCTAAACACCGCTTTTACCCACATGTTATGGCTCTAGCCCAACCCATCAGTTTCTGGGACCAATTAGACGGTCTAGAATGGATTTCCATTCTAGAAATTGTCGGGAGTGTACTCAGATCCAGACTCATTGCGGAGAAGAAACTAACGCCTGTGGCTTAGCATTTGGCTGGAGTAGTCAGCTGGTCGTTTGACAGTATTCATTGTTAATTTTCGCTGACAAGAAGCACAGGATATGTTTTTACATCAATTGTTCAGGGCGATGTCCACAGGTTGACATGTATTGTCATGAGTCTTGTCCTGGAGGCAGAACTAAGCAATTTCTCCTTAGATAGTCAAAATTGTCTGTATTGTAAAATGTATGAAAACAAAAATTGAGATTTTGGTTTTGATTTAAGGTTAGGGTTAGGCATTAGGGTTAGCAGTGTGGTTAAGGTTCAGGTTAAGGATAGGGTTAGGTTTAAAATCAGATTAAATGGCTTTGTGGCTGTGCCAGCTGTTGACCACTCTACAGAGCTGCCTCCAGAACAAGATTAATGATGAAAACGCTAACCTGCACTTTTTCCTTGAGCCTGGTAGAAGCTATTGTTATCCAATAGCATACAGAAAATGGCCTTTGAAGGCCCAAACCCAGCAAAGCCTCAGTATTGTAGCCTCTGGGTTTCCATCTCCTCGTTTTGTTGGCCAATGGGGTCAAGTGGTGCAGACATATCGCTTATTCCTCATCGCCCAAAGCAGCCTATACCAGAACTATCCATGCAGAGAAAATCAATTTGTCTTCTACTGCCAATGCAGAGCTCTCTCACTCTCTACCTCGCTCTCTCTCTCTCTCTCTCTAACCCTCTCTCTCTCTACACCTCTCTCTCTACCCCTCTCTCTCTCTCTCTCTCTCTCTCTCTCTCTCTCTCTCTCTCTCTCTCTCTCTCTCTCTCTCTCTCTCTCTCTCTCTCTCTCTCTCTCTCTCTCTCTCTCTCTCTCTCTCTCTCTCTCTCTCTCTCTCCCTCTCTCTCGCTCTCTCGTGTGGAGTGGCCTCCAAGCTGAGGAGGACTCAGCCTGTTGTCACTGAGGCATAATAAGACGTCAGACAAGATGACCCAGAGCAACCTGCTGGATTGACATCCCAGCAGAGATAATATGATAGAGCCTTTGGAATATTTGAGCTGTTGCACATTGGAATATTAAAGGACTGGCTTACCAAAAATACCCACAACTTTGAAAGTTACTCATAATAGTGTTGAAAGTAATATTTTATTCAATTGCCCACACAAACTGCAGTACTTAACGATAAAATCCTGACTACCACTCACTATCATTTGCCTATTCTTTTCAAATATTCTGCTTGACACCACCAAAGGTGTAGAGTTAACGTCAAAGCCTCCGATGAAAACACTTGGTCCTTCATCAAATGAAAACAAAAAGTATTCTGCAGCTCAAGGTTAAGTCAGTAAATCCAGCGCTCAGCTCCCACAGTTTCTGCCCAACAGATTTTCATTATTTTCTTTTTTTTCTTCTCAGGGCAAAATCGATTAGCTTTGTCCAGTGAGGTATTACCTGCTTCTCCAATTCATTTATGATTTGAAACACTCAGAGCCCCCTACCGCTAACAGCTTTGAGCTTTTCAAGCTATGAATCCATCGAACGCTACTGCTCGAAACTCGCAACCTCGATACCTGATCAATGGCTCAGAAAAATGATTTAGCCTGCAGAGGACCTCCATAAACTTCGAAATCATAATCAAGACAGGGTATGCATCCCAAATGGCACCCTATTCCTAATTTAGTGCACTACTTTTGACCAGGACCGATAAGGCCCTATATAGAGAATAGGGTAACATTTGGAATGCTGCCAATATTTCATTCAATGTGTTTCAATCAATCAATCAATCAAATTGTATTTATAAAGCCCTTTTACATCAGCAGTTGTCACAAAGTGCTATACAGAAACCCAGACTAAAAAACCCCAAACAGCAAGCAATGCAGATGTAGAAGCACGGTGGCTAGGAAAAACTCCCTAGAACGGCAGGGAAACCTAGGAAGAAACCTAGAGAGGAACCAGGCTCTGAGGGGTGGCCAGACCCTTGTGGCTGTGCCGGGTGGAGATGTCAGTGTGTCTGTGGTATAGAGTTTGCATATTGTACTGCTTAGGAACAGATATCTGTCTACTGGCTCCTGTACATGGTGAGGTCAGTGTAATGGAATGGTGGCCTGGGGGTTCCTGTAGGGTGCTGTGTCTCTAGAGCACTCTTGGTGAGTTAACAGTCCACTGTATAGACCCCTATCCCCATTATCCATCTGCACTAATTGGCCCAATTGGCCTACTCATATACTCTGGTCTGAATACAGAAAAGGAGGCCTCTCTCTCTCTCTCTCTCTCTCTCTCTCTCTCTCTCTCTCTCTCTCTCTCTCTCTCTCTCTCTCTCTCTCTCTCTCTCTCTCTCTCTCTCTCTCTCTCTCTCTGTCTCTCTCTCTCTCTCTTTCTTATGGTTTCGATCTTTCTCTCTCTCTCTTTGTATCTCTCTCTGCCAGCTCTCTTCTTTATGCTATAAAGGAAGAGAACAGTCTACTAGTGAGAGAGCATGAGGTAATCCAGTCATCAGTGTAGTACTCTTTTGTCCAAACTCCCTGCTCTGCGAGAAAGTAAGATGCAGAGCTTGGTTTGGGGAACTGACAGAATGGTCAGATTGACAGGTAAAGAGGCACTACTTTGTATTTGTTGGGGAAACGTACATAATCATGACATTTTGTGTTTTGTTTAAAAGGGCTCTTGAAAGGAGCAGCCGCTTGCCAGACTATAGTAGGCTACCAACAGTATGTATGATGGGAACTTTAGCGGGCATGTTGAGGAACAGAAGACAAATGCAATTTGAATGGGAACAATGCTTTTAACGAGGCAGAAAACATTGCCCACTAGTTTGTGAGCTATGTCAAATTCAAACAAATTGAGTGAGCAGGTTCTGTTTGAAAAGAGCCATGCTCAGATCTGAATGTCGAGTTGTTTCATTATTCAAATATTATTATTATTATTCATACATAATATGCTTGTTTTCAAGTCTGACAGAAAAATGAAATCTACTGCTTTTTCTCGCATTCAGCACACCACTTTCAGTGAGTATTGATGTGGTTGGGTCTGTAGAGTGAGGGAAACGTTGGTAATGGCAGAAAGTGTTGTGGATCTTGAAGGTTGGATTAACTCACACGTCATCACAGCTCCATCGTCAGGAAACGCAGATATTTAATCAAAACGCAAACTCTCCGGCATCTATTAGAAACCTCTTTCTTATACACTGAGGGTATAAAACATTAAGAACACCTGCTCTTTCCACGACAGACTGACCAGGTGAATCCAGGTGAAAGCTATGATCCCTTATTGATGTCAGTTGTTTAATCCATTTCAATCAGTGTAGATCAGTGGGCTCCCGAGTGGCGCAGTGGTCTAAGGCACTGCATCTCAGTGCTTGAGGCGTCACTACAGACCCCCTGGTTCGATTCCAGGCTGTATCACAATTGGACCAGCGTCGTCCGGGTTTGGCCGGTGTAGGCCGTCATTGTAAATAAGAATTTGTTCTTAACTGACTTGCCTAGTTAAATAAAGATACCAAAAAAAGATGATGTGGAGGAGACAGGTTAAAGAAGGATTTTTAAGCCTTGAGACATGAATTGTGTATGTGTGACAATCAGAGGGTTAATGGGTAAGACAAAAGATTGAAGTGCCTTTGAATGGGGCATGGGAGGGTTCAACTCAATATTAGGAATGTGTTCTTCATGTTTTGTACACTCAGTGTATATAGAGGAGAGACGGCCTTAACTTGATTGTTAAGGCAGTTTAACATTGTTATATTATAAATAGAAAGGTAAATGGACTGGTAGGCAGGCCATGATCTGACACTATACACTCATCCAGGGAATATTACAGGCCAATAGTGAGTTATTAAGAGTCTGTAATGAGATAAAGAAGGATAGTGGAGTGTCGAGAAAATGATGCTGAGATGCTGTGAGAACAAGAAATCATTGACACTGTCCTCGATTATAATTATTTATTACATTTGAAGATCTCAGCGCCAATTTACAGACTTCTGCAGACATCTGGAGAATAACCGCCCTTAATCTCTAATATGTTATTCTCTCCTCCTTTGTCCCAAACCATAGTATATATCCTATGTAACCTGATATGGGTGTTTTCCCCCACAGACCAAAACCCAGGACTCCACCTAACGGACTTCCTCTGTTTTTAGGGTTCCCCTATAGAAATGCTCTCCAGATGCTTCCTCAAGCTGAGTCAACATCCTCTAAGACACCATTTGCAGACATCAGCAAAATTGTCAAATTGTTCAGACACTACAATAGGGCAACAATTGTTCATTTCCCTGATTCCCCTCCAACAAGTGTAATTTTGTAGAATGTCTCTCAGAATGGCAAACACTAAAATCTCCAAAGGCATGTCAAACAATGACAAGATGCCAACTAATTCCATATAGCTTTCATAGTGTATCAGACTGAATAAACCTCCAAATGGAGGTTTGGAACCACTCCCCATATATTCTCCTGTTTATTCTCTAAAACATAATCTTTGTCTATCCTCTAAGACATCTTTGTCCTATTCCAACCTAGTTATGTTCATATTCTCCCCCGGACCAACTTGGAGCCTGAGAGAGAGAGGATTATAGCCTGTTCATGTATCTTCCACTGATTATAATGCACAAGAGTCCATTCAGGCCCTCTGGAGAGCAGGCATGACATACTATTTTCCCTGGTTGTAAATAGGCTATTGATTAAGCCTGCAGGCATTACCTTTTACAGCCCACTGATATTATTATCATGCAGGACATAGCGCGACCCTGTTATTCTGCCTACAGAGCTATAAGTCTCCATGTATCACTGTCAGAGCAGCAGCATGAGCCGTCAGTGGGAGCTGGTGCCCAGCCAATAGAGAGGAGAGGGGAGGGTGGTCTCCTGACCTTGCAACAGGGGTGAAGCAACTAAAATGAACCCACACACTGTTACATGTGCTTTTGTTATGAGAGGGATAATATTTTGAGCGATAAGACTACACAGTGATGGTCCTGGAGGGTTCTAAACAATCAATGCTTGCTGTTATGTTCCTATCTTCTTCCTGTTATGTTCTTATGTTCTTGCTGTTATGTTCTTTTCTTCTTGCTTCCGGAGACGTCGGGTGAGGTTGTGTCTCTCTCTGGCGGGAGGTAAGCTTGGCTTATATGGTGCTTATATGGTGTTGAGTAAAGCTTAAACCATGTATTTAGATTGTAGTTAGGTATTGTAGGTAGTTTATCTGGGTAGTTATCGTAGGTTATTGTAGGTAATTATTGTAGGTAAGTATTGTATTCGTCTGAGCCCGGTGAAGCACGAGGCTAGCTAACCCACTACCTGGACTAGCTAGCGGGTAGCTACTGGAAACTATTAACAACTGTGGATAGTTGTTTCCAATGTTATTTCACGCTTAAGAGTATCTGTAATTATGCCAGCTAGCTGCCTACCATTCAGCTGTTTTTCTAACCTCATTATCTGAAGTGTTAACGTTAGGTAGTTAGTAGCTACTGTACTCGAAAAGTAGCTAGCTTGTTGCTACCTGGATAGCTAACTAAACAATAGCTAGTACGACCTAGCGAACAGACGCGAACTGGCTGAATCAATTCAGTGGCTAGCTTTGCACTTAACTGGCTAACAGTAGCTACTAAGGGTAAGTTATAACCTACATTTATGTTTTGTTTTTACATACTGGTAACCAGAGTCGTTCAAGGGAATTCGGGACATGGGTGACTAGTTAACGTTAGCTTGGCTCTCTCTGTGTGTTCGTGCCGTGGGAGGAGGGGTTTTCGTTGGCAGAGAGCAATGGCTAGCTAGTATGCATCAATCAATCAATCAATTTTATTTTATATAGCCCTTCGTACATCAGCTAATATCTCGAAGTGCTGTACAGAAACCCAGCCTAAAACCCCAAACAGCTAGTAATGCAGGTGTAGAAGCACGGTGGCTAGGAAAAACTCCCTAGAAAGGCCAAAACCTAGGAAGAAACCTAGAGAGGAACCAGGCTATGAGGGGTGGCCAGTCCTCTTCTGGCTGTGCCGGGTGGGAGATTATAACAGAACCATACCAAGATGTTCAAAAATGTTCATAAGTGACAAGCATGGTCAAATAATAATCAGGAATAAATCTCAGTTGGCTTTTTCATAGCCGATCATTAAGAGTTGAAAACAGCAGGTCTGGGACAGGTAGGGGTTCCATAACCGCAGGCAGAACAGTTGAAACTGGAATAGCAGCAAGGCCAGGCGGACTGGGGACAGCAAGGAGTCACCACGGCCGGTAGTCCCGACGATGGTCCTAGGGCTCAGGTCTCTCAGTTGGCTTTTCATAGCCGATCATTAAGAGTTGAAAACAGCAGGTCTGGGACAGGTAGGGGGTTTCGTAACCGCAGGCAGAACAGTTGAAACTGGAATAGCAGCAAGGCCAGGCGGACTGGGGACAGCAAGGTGTCAGCATGCCCGGTAGTCCTGACGTATGGTCCTAGGGCTCAGGTTCTCAGAGAGAGAGAGAACGAGAGAATTAGAGAGAGCATACTTAAATTCACACAGGACACTGGATAAGACAGGAGAAGTACTCCAGGTATAACCAACTAACCCCAGCCCCCGACACATAAACTACTGCAGCATAAATACTGGAGGCTGAGACAGGAGCGGTCCGGAGACACTGTGGCCCCATCCGAAGAAACCCCGGACAGGGCCAAACAGGAAGGATATAACCCCACCCACTCTGCCAAAGCACAGCCCCCCGCACCACTAGAGGGATATCCTCAACCACCAACTTACAATCCTGAGACAAGGCCAGTATAGCCCACAGAGGTCTCCACCACAGCACAAACCAAGGGGGCGCCAACCCAGACAGGAAGATCACGTCAGTAACTCAACCCACTCAAGTGACGCACCCCTCCTAGGGACGGCATGAAAGAGCACCAGCAAGCCAGTGACTCAGCCCCTGTAACAGGGTTAGAGGCAGAGAACCCCAGTGGAGAGAGGGGAACCCGGCCCGGCAGAGACAGCAAGGGCTGTTCGTTGCTCCAGAGCCTTTCCGTTCACCTTCACACTCCTGGGCCAGACTACACTCAATCATATGACCTACTGAAGAGATAAGTCTTCAGTAAAGACTTAAAGGTTGAGACCGAGTCTGCGTCTCTCACATGGGTAGGCAGACTGTTCCATAAAAATGGAGATCTATAGGAGAAAGCCCTGCCTCCCGCTGTTTGCTTAGAAATTCTAGGGACAATTAGGAGGCCTGCGTCTTGTGACCGTAGCGTACGTATTGGTATGTACGGCAGGACCAACTCGGGAAAGATAGGTAGGAGCAAGCCCATGTAACGCTTTATAGGTTAACAGTAAAACCTTGAAATCAGCCCTTGCCTTAACAGGAAGCCAGTGTAGGGAAGCTAGCACTGGAGTAATATGATCAAATTTCTTGGTTCTAGTCAGAATTCTAGCAGCCGTATTTAACACTAACTGAAGTTTATTTAGTGCTTTATCCGGGCAGCCGGAAAGTAGACGCATTGCAGTAGTCTAACCTAGAAGTAACAAATGCATGGATTAATTTTTCTGCATCATTTTTGGACAGAAAATTTCTGATTTTTGCAATGTTACGTAGATGGAAAAAGCTGTCCTTGAAACAGTCTTGATATGTTCGTCAAAAGAGAGATCAGGGTCAAGAGTAACGCCGAGGTCCTTCACAGTTTTATTTGAGACGACTTTACAACCATCAAGATGAATTGTCAGATTTAACAGAAGATCTCTTTGTTTCTTGGGACCTAGAACAAGCATCTCTGTTTTGTCCGAGTTTAAAAGTAGAAAGTTTTCAGCCATCCACTTCCTTATGTCTGAAACACAGGCTTCTAGCGAGGGCAATTTTGGGGGCTTCACCATGTTTCATTGAAATGTACAGCTGTGTGTCATCCGCATAGCAGTGAAAGTTAACATTATGTTTTGAATAACATCCCAAAGAGGTAAAATATATAGTGAAAACAATAGTGGTCCTAAAAGCGGAACCTTGAGGAACACCGAAATGTACAGTTGATTTGTCGGAGGACAGACCATTCACAGAGACAAACTGATATCTTTCCCGACAGGTAAGATCTAAACCAGGCCAGAACTTGTCCGTGTAGACCAATTTGGGTTTCCAGTCTCTCCAAAAGAATGTGGTGATCGATGGTGTCAAAGGCAGCACTAAGGTCTAGTAGCACGGAGGACAGATGCAGAGCCTCGGTCTGACGCCATTAAAAGGTCATTTACCACCTTCACAAGTGCAGTCTCAGTGCTATGATGGGGTCTAAAACCAGACTGAAGCATTTCGTATACATTGTTTGTCTTCAGAAAGGCAGTGAGTTGCTGCGCAACAGCTTTTTTCTAAAATTTTTGAGAGGAATGGAAGATTCGATATAGGCCGATAGTTTTTTATATTTTTCGGGTCAAGGTTTGGCTTTTCAAGAGAGGCTTTATCACTGCCACTTTTAGTGAGTTTGGTACACATCCGAGTGGATAGAGAGCTGTTTATTATGTTCAACATAGGAGGGCCAAGCACAGGAAGCAGCTCCTTCAGCAGTTTAGTAGGAATAGGATCCAGTATGCAGCTTGAAGGTTTAGAGGCCATGATTATTTTCATCATTGTGTCAAGAGATATAGTACTAAAACACTTAAGTGTCTCTCGATCCCAGGCCCTCGCAGAAATAGCGAGATCCAGGACAGCTAAGCCCTGGAGGAATACGCAGATTCAAAGAGGAGTCCAGTAATTTGCTTTCTAATGGTCATGATCTTTTCCTCAAAGAAGTTCATGAATTTATTACTGCTGAAGTGAAAGCCATCCTCTCTTGGGGAATGCTGCTTTTTAGTTAGCTTTGCAACAGTATCAAAAAGAAATGTTGGATTGTTCTTATTTTTCCTCGATTAGTTGGAAAAGTAGGATGATCGAGCAGCAGTGAGGGCTCTTCGGTACTGCACGGTACTGTCTTTCCAAGCTAGTCGGAAGACTTCCAGTTTGGTGTGGCGCCATTTCCGTTCAATTTCCTGGAAGCTTGCTTCAAAGCTCGGGTATTTTCTGTATACCAGGGAGCTAGTTTCTTATGACAAATGTTTTTCGTTTTTAGGGGTGCAACTGCATCTAGGTATTGCGCAAGGTTAAATTGAGTTCCTCAGTTAAGTGGTTAACTGATTTTTGTCCTCTGACGACCTTGGGTAGGCAGAAGGAGTCTGGAAGGGCATCAAAGAATTTTTGTGTTGTCGAGAATTTATAGCACGACTTTTGATGCTCCTTGGTTGGGGTCTGAGCAGATTATTTGTTGCGATTGCAAACGTAATAAAATGGTGGTCCGATAGTCCAGGATTTTGTGGAAAAACATTAAGATCTACAACATTTATTCCATGGGACAAAACTAGGTCCAGAGTATGACTGTGGCAGTGAGTAGGTCCAGAGACATGTTGGACAAAACCCACTGAGTCGATGATGGCTCCGAAAGACTTTTGGAGTGGGTCTGTGGACTTCTCCATGTGAATATTAAAATCACCAAAAATTAGAATATGATCTGCTATGACTACAAGGTCTGATAGGAATTCAGGAAACTCAGAGAGGAACGCTGTATATGGCCCAGGAGGCCTGTAAACAGTAGCTATAAAAAGTGATTGAGTAGGCTGCATAGATTTCATGACTAGAAGCTCAAAAGATGAAACGCCATTTTTTTTTGTAAATTGAAATTTGCTATCGTAAATGTTAGCAACACCTCCGCCTTTGCGGGATGCACGGGGAATATGGTCACTAGTGTAACCAGGAGGTGAGGCCTCATTTAACACAGCAAATTCATCAGGCTTAAGCCATGTTTCAGTCAGGCCAATCACATCAAGATTATGATCAGTGATTAGTTCATTGACTATGACTGCCTTTGAAGTGAGGGATCTAACATTAAGTAACCCTATTTTTGAGATGTGAGGTATCAAGATCTCTTTCAATAATGGCAGGAATGGAGGAGGTCTTTATCCTAATAAGATTGCTAAGGCGAACACCGCCATGTTTAGTTTTGCCCAACCTAGGTCGGAGGCACAGACACAGTCTCAATGGGTATGGCTGAGCTGACTACACTGACTGTGCTATTGGCAGACTCCACTAAGCTGGCAGGTTGGCTAACAGCCTGCTGCCTGGCCTGCACCCTATTTCACTGTGGGGCTAGAGGAGTTAGAGCCCTATCTATGTTGGTAGATAAGATGAGAGCACCCCTCCAGCTAGGATGGAGTCCGTCACTCCTCAGCAGGTCAGGCTTGGTCCTGTTTGTGGGTGAGTCCCAGAAAGAGGGCCAATTATCTACAAATTCTATCTTTTGGGTAGGGGGAAGAAAAAAGTTTTCAACCAGCGATTGAGTGCTGAGACTCTGCTGTAGAGCTCGTCACTCCCCCTAACTGGGAGGGGGCCAGAGACAATTACTCGATGCCAACACATCTTTCTAGCTGATTTACACGCTGAAGCTATGTTGCACTTGGTGACCTCTGACTGTTTCATCCTATTATCGTTGGTGCCGACGTGGATAACAATATCTCTATACTCTCTACACTCGCCAGTTTTAGCTTTAGCCAGCACCATCTTTAGATTAGCCTTAACGTCGGTAGCCCTGCCCCCTGGTAAACAGTGTATGATCGCTGGGTGATTCGTTTTAAGTCTAATACTGCGGGTAATGGAGTCGCCAATGACTAGGGTTTTCAATTTGTCAGGTAATGGTGGGAGCCTTCGACGTCTCAGACCCCGTAACGGGGGAGGAGTAGAGACAAGAGAAGACTCAGACTCAGACTCGACTCGCTACATAATGGGGAAAACCGGTTGAAAGTTTCTGTCGGCTGAATGAGCGACACCGGTTGAGCATTCCAACAGTATTTCCCTCCAGAAGCCATGAGAAAGTTGTCCGGCTGCGGGGGACTGTGCGGGGGGATTTATACTAACGTTACTATCTGTACTTACTGGTGGCACAGACGCTGTTTCTTCCTTTCCTACACTGGAAATTACCCTTGCCTAACGATTGCGTCTGAAGCTGGGCTTGTAGCACAGCTATTCTCGCCGTAAGGCGATCGTTCTCCTGTATATTATGAGTACAGCGACTGCAATTAGAAGACATCATGTTAATGTTACTACTTAGCTTCGGCTGTTGAAGATGTTGACGAACCATGTCCAGATAAAGCGTCCGGAGTGAAAAAGTTGAATGAGGGAAAAAAGTTGCGATGGAAAAACTAAAAATATAAACGGTAATTAAAAACAAACAAACAAAAAAAAAAAACATTAAGTTGTCAGCTAGCAAAATAAAGTAAAGTTGGCAGCAAAACGCACAGCAACAAAATGCTAACTATTCTAGCTAACTAACTGGCTGAATAAGTCGACGACGGACTCAATCAAACTGTCAAAACTAACACAAAACTTTACACAACGTTAGACACGGACACGAATGATCTGCTTGGCGTGTTAACACACTGGTGGTTTGATGTAACCGAGTATTGGTGCTAAACCGTGTTATTGGAGGCTGGCATGCTAGTTGGCAATGGCGTCATAGGATTCGGTGCCCTGGATGGTATTCACGGAAGAATACTGTACCAAGTTAGCTAGCTGAATAAACTAAGTTAGTCTATTCCTAGAAACATTGAACCACTGCAGTTTACAACAATAATACATTCTAAAGTGGAAGTTGGGAGAGTTATATTTGAGTGTTTCAGTGAAAACGTAAGTGAGGGAGGCCCCGCTCTCTCGCTTTCCCAGATGTTTAGTTCATTTCATTCCAATCTCCTTTGCATTATTGTAGCCATTTTCTGTAGCCTGTCAACTATGTGTCTGTCTATCCCTGTTCTCTCCTCTCCGCACAGGCTATACAAACGCCTCACACCGCGTGGCACGCACGACCCACGTGGAGTTCCAGGTCTCCGGCAGCCTCTGGAACTGCCGTTCTGCGGCCAACAAGGCAGAGTTCATCTCAGCCTATGCTACCCTCCAGTCCCTTGACTTCTTGGCGCTGACGGAGACATGGATTACCACAGAAAACACTGCTACTCCTACTGCTCTCTCCTCGTCTGACTATGTGTTCTCGCATACCCCGAGAGCATCTGGTCTGCGGGGTGGTGGCACAGGAATCCTCATCTCTCCCAAGTGGACATTCTCTCTTTCTCCCCTGACCCATCTGTCTATCTCCTCATTTGAATTCCATGCTGTCACAGTCACTAGCCCATTCAAGCTTAACATCCTTATCATTTATCGCCCTCCAGGTTCCCTTGGAGAGTTCATCCAATGAGCTTGACGCCTTGATAAGTTCCTTTCTGAGGATGGCTCACCCCTCACAGTTCTGGGTGACTTTAACCTCCCTACGTCTACCTTTGACTAATTTCTCTCTGCCTCCTTCTTTCCACTCCTCTCCTCTTTTTGACCTCACCCTCTCACCGTCCCCCTACTCACAAGGCAGGCAATACGCTTGACCTCATCTTTACTAGATGCTGTTCTTCTACTAATCTCACTGCAACTCCCCTCCAAGTCTCCGACCACTGCTTTGTATCCTTTTCTCTCTCGCTCTCCTCCAACACTACTCACTCTACCCCTACTCAGATGTTAATGCGCCCGTCGCAACCTTCGCTCTCTCTCTCCGCTACTCTCTCCTCTTCCATCCTATCATCTCTTCCCTCTGCTCAATCCTTCTCCCTCCAATCTCCTGATTCTGCCTCCTCAACCCTCCTCTCCCCCCTTTCTGCATCCTTTGACTCTCTATGTCCCCTATCCTCCCGGCCGGCTCGGTCCTCCCCTCCTGCTCCGTGCCTTGACGACTCATTGCGAGCTCACAGAATAGGGCTCCGGGCAGCCGAGCGGAAATGGAGGAAAACTAGACTCCCTGCGGACCTGGCATCTTTTCACTCCCTCCTCTCTACATTCTCTTCCTCTGTTTCTGCTGCTAAAGCCACTTTCTACCACTCTAAATTCCAAGCATCTGCCTCTAACCCTAGGAAGCTCTTTGCAATCTTCTCCTCCCTGCTGAATCCTCCTCCCCCTCCCCCCCTCCCTCCCTCTATGTGGATGACTTCGTCAACCATTTTGAAAAGAAGGTTGACGACATCCGATCCTCATTTGTTAAGTCAAATGACACCGCTGGTCCTGCTCACACCCTATGCTTTGACTTCTTTCTCCTCTCTCTCTCCAGATGAAATCTTGCGACTTGTGACGGCCGGCCGCCCAACAACCTGCCCGCTTGACCCTATCCCCTCCTCTCTTCTCCAGACCATTTCCAGAGACCTTCTCCCTTACCTCACCTCGCTCATCAACTCATCCTTGACCGCTGGCTATGTCCCTTCCGTCTTCAAGAGAGCAAAAGTTGCACCCCTTCTCAAAAAACTACAGACCAGTATCCCTTCTTTCTTTTCTCTCCAAAACTCTTGAGCGTGCCGTCTTTAGCCAACTCTCTTGCTATCTCTCTCAGAATTACCTTCTTGATCCAAACCAGTCATGTTTCAAGACTGGTCATTCAACTGAGACTGCTCTTCTCTGTGTCACGGAGGCTCTCCGCACTGCCAAAGCTAACTATCTCTCCTCTGCTCTCGTCCTTCTAGACCTATCTGCTGCCTTTGATACTGTGAACCATCACATCCTCCTCTCCACCCTCTCCGAGTTGGGCATCTCCGGCGCGGCTCACTCTTGGATTGCGTCCTACCTGACAGGTCGCTCCTACCAGGTGGTGTGGCGAGAATCTGTCTCTGCACCACGTGCTCTCACCACTGGTGTCCCCCAGGGCTAAGTTCTAGGCCCTCTCCTATTCTCGCTATACACCAAGTCACTTGGCTCTGTCATATCCTCACATGGCCTCTCCTATCATTGCTACACAGACAACACACAATTCATCTTCTTCTTTCCCCCTTCTGATAACCAGGTGGCGAATCGCATCTCTGCATGTCTGGCAGACATATCAGTGTGGATGACGGATCACCACCTCAAGCTGAACCTCGGCAAGACGGAGCTGCTCTTCCTCCCGAGGAAGGACTGCCCGTTCCATGATCTCGCCATCACGGTTGACAACTCCGTTGTGTCCTCCTCCCAGAGTGCAAAGAGCCTTGGCGTGACCCTGGACAACACCCTGTCGTTCTCCGCTAACAACAAGGCGGTGACCCGATCCTGTAGGTTCATGCTCTACAACATTCACAGAGTACAACCCTACCTTACACAGGAAGCGGCACAGGTCCTAATCCAGGCACTTGTCATCTCCCGTCTGGATTACTGCAACTCGCTGTTGGCTGGGCTCCCTGCCTTTGCCATTAAACCCCTACAACTCATCCAGAACGCTGCAGCCCGTCTGGTGTTCAACCTTCCCAAGTTCTCTCACGTCACCCCACTCCTCCGCACACTCCACTGGCTTCCAGTTGAAGCTCGCATCTGCTACAAGACCATGGTGCTTTCCTACGGAGCTGTGAGGGGAACGGCACCTCCGTACCTTCAGGCTCTGATCAGTCCCAACACCCAAACGAGGGCATTGCGTTCATCCACCTCTGGCCTGCTGGCCCCCCTACCTCTGCGGAAGCACAGTTCAGCCCAGTCAAAACTCTTCGCTACTCTGGCAACCCAATGGTGGAACAAGCTCCCTCACGACGCAAGGACAGCGGAGTCACTCACCACCTTCCGGAGACACTTGAAATCCCACCTCTTTAAGGAATACCTGGGATAGGATAAAGTAATCCTTCTACCCCCCCTTACCCCACCCCAAAGAGAAAAAATACATATATATATATATAAACAAATACAAACAAATAAAAAAATAAAAATCATATTGTAAAGTGGTTGTCCCACTGGCTATCATAAGGTGAATGCACCAATTTGTAAGTCGCTCCGGATAAGAGCGTCTGCTAAATGAAGAAAATGTAAATGTAATGTTCTTATCTTCTTGCTGTTATGTTCTTAACTTCTTCCTGTTATGTTCTTATCTTCTTGCTGTTATGTTCTTTCTGCACTCAGGGATTGTTTTGTTCAGGTAAGCTTTTGGAGAGTTTTTACCTATTTCTCTGTGCTCTAAAGCAGGGTGTACACTACACGACTTTCAAAATCCTAGCATCGCTGAGCCTTAAATGACAATCTTGCCTGTAGTTTTTTGTCTTACTAACGTTGTGGTATGCACACTACACGATCTGGCACAGACGGGGGTCACACACTACACGTTTCTTCACTTGGTCATGAGGATTCTTCATACCACCACGCTGTCTCGCGAAAACAATGATGTGATTAGATTGTTAACATAGCTAGAAAAAAGCAGCCTCAAATGTGTTCAGTCAGACATTCAAACCTGCCATATATAGTTGAAATATCTAGCCAACATTTTGAATTGAATAACATTGGTTGTGAACTTCAGAGCTGTAATGATTTGACACTTTGGCTTTGGTTAAAGGGAATTATAAATGCATACTAGTAATAGTCATGGCTCCTGCTGGAGAGTCTAAACACATTCTGGGTGATGCGAAACAACGTCATCATCTAACTGGCTTCTTCTCTGGCGGACGCTCGTTGGCTTTTGCTGATCACCTTTCTCAAAACTTGTCGTTGCACATCTCACACTACAAGAGCATTGCAGATTTTGTGCAGATAAAATAAAACGTTTGAAAATATCGGGATGTCTGGGACCAGAGCACGTGAGCAGAGTTGAGCCCTACCTGGACCTACCATTTGGATGTGAAGTCTTGAAACCAAACCATATGGATTTGAATGAAAAGTATTTGAATAAACATGAAAATGTAACGATCCCGGCAGTCTGAGTCGGGTCCTGTCTGGTGACTAGTTTTTCCTGTTCGTGATCTCCAGTTTCCCGAGGGTTCGGGAACGCTCCGGGGAGCTCTCTTGTTTTCCGCACCTGCATCCCATCAGCAATCTGCACACCTGGTCCTGATCATCACCCTTCTTAGGCTCTGGCCAAACATCCAGTTCCTGCCGGATCGTTAGCCATGAACAGTAGGTTTATCAGAGTATCAGTCCTAGAGCTTCTAGCGTTAGTTTTGTTGTTTTGTACCTTGTTGGTTTATTGTTGACTTACCTCCGTTTTTGTTCCATCTCCAGTCACTCGTCCGGAACCCTCACCCCTACCTCTGCCTGATGGTCGGCGGCTGCCGAGCCATCATTGGACCAACAACTGCACCCTCAACAACTCATCCACGCCGCCTCGCTCTGTTCCCTGGATTATCCTGCACCGTTTTGAATCTGTAATAAACCCTCACCTTCGTTCAACTCTCCTTGTCCTGGTCTGCTTCTGGGTTCTGTCTGAGGGAACCGTGACAGAACGATCCGGCCAGTAATGAACCCAGCGGACCTGGACTCTGTTCGCCATGCCATTACCCATCAGGAGAAGATGTTGGGCCATCATAGCACGGTACTACAGGAGATCGCGTTGTCAGTTCGGAACCTTTCTACCGGTCTGACGGAGGTCCAGAACCAACGCAAGTTTCCGGTGGAGGATCCACTACCGGTTTCACCCATCTCGCCTGCCGCTTCTGGAGCTGTGTCCTTCCGTGAGCCCGAGGTTCGACGCCGGATAGATATGAGGGGGAGCTGGGAAGATGCCGTTCCTTCCTTATGCAGTGTGGATTAGTGTTCGATCTACAGCCCAACTCTTATGCCACAGACAAGGCTAGGATAGCCTTTGTGATTGCGTTGCTGCGTGGTCGAGCGCTGGAGTGGGCTTCAGCCGTTTGGGAACGACAAGACCCTGCATGGCTTCATACCAGGGGTTCACGGCCGAGATGAGGAAGCTCTTCGACCATTCCGTCCGAGGGAGGGACGCAGCTAGGCGCCTGTTTTCGCTTCACCAAGGAACTTCGCAGCGTGGCCGACTTCGTGATCGAGTTCAAGACGTTGGCGGTGGAGAGTGGGTGGAACGAGGAGTCTCTGCAAGCGGCCTTTTACCAGGGTCTGTCGGAGCAGCTCAAGGATGAGTTGATCTCCTATCCGGAGCCTAGTGACCTGGACAGCTTGGTAGCCTTGTCTATTCGGGTGGATAATCGAGTCCGAGAGCGAAGGAGGGAGAAGCAATGGGGTCCGTCCAATCGATCAGCTTCTCAGTTCCCAGTCGGGTCGGGTGGTGGACCAGAACACGTCGATCATTCTCCACCACAATGGATTAGTGGAGAGGTCCTCTCTCCCGATTCTGAACCCATGCAAGTGGGGCGGCACGGGTTAACCAAGGAGGAGCGTCAACATAGACGTAAGACCAACTGCTGCCTCTACTGTGGTAGCTCGGGACATTACATCTCCACTTGTTCCCGGCGGTCGTCAAACTGCCCGGCTCGCTAAAGTTGGGAGGACTTTTAGCGAGCCAGTTTCAACCTCTCAGTACCTCTGTCAGACCCCGTTTCCCGGCTACCCTTGTGAACAGGAATCAGAGCTTAGCGCTTAACGCTTTTATCGATTCAGGTGCCGATGGAAGCTTTCTTGATGCCGAGTTGGTGGAACAGCTGGGGCTTTCCAAGGAGCAATTGCCGGAAGCCATTGAAGCGACCACTCTGAACGGCAGTAGTCTGGCACGTATCACGATGAGGACTGAACCGGTTAAGATGCGGTTGTCGGGGAATCATTCTGAGATGATTTCATTCTTCATTCTGCCGTCTTCCCATGTTCCTCTGGTCCTTGGATACCCCTGGCTGAAGGAACACAATCCCACGTTCGATTGGGTGACGGGCAAGGTAACGAGTTGGAGCCTTGATTGTCATGCTAACTGTCTCAAGACTGCCTGCCCCCATTCGGTTCCCAGTCAGGTGATTGAGGCTAAACCCCCAGATTTGTCCCTGGTTCCCGAGACATATCACGATTTGGGGGAAGTTTTCAGTAAGCAGAAGGCTCTGTCACTCCCTCCCCACCGACCATATGATTGTGCCATCAACCTGGTTCCTGGAGCTGTCTACCCCAAGGGAAGGTTATACAGTATCTCCCGACCTGAACGTGAGGCGTTGGAGACCTACATCAAGGAGTCCCTAGCTGCTGGTCTCGTTCGTCCTCGTCATCACCCCTGGGGGCAGGATTCTTCTTTGTGGGTAAGAAGGATGGCTCTCTTCGACCGTGTATTGATTATCGGGGGTTGAATGACATCACGGTCAAGAACAAGTATCCCCTGCCCTTGATGAGTTCTGCCTTCGACTCCTTACAGGGTGCTACGGTGTTCACCAAGCTAGACCTACGCAATGCGTATCACCTGGTCCGGATCAGAGAGGGGGACGCAGTGGTTGACGGGTTTCAATACACCGATGGGTCACTTCGAGTATCAGGTGATGCCGTTTGGACTGACCAATGCTCCAGCGGTATTCCAGAGTATGGTGAACGACGTCCTGAGAGATATGATCGGTCTCTTCGTGTTTGTTTACCTGGATGACATTCTGATCTTCTCGAAGGAACCTTCCGACCACGTCCAGCATGTCCGGCAGGTTCTGCAGCGATTGTTGGAGAATCGCCTGTTCGTGAAGGCCGAGAAGTGCGAGTTTCACGCCCACACGACATCCTTTCTCGGTACATCATCTCCAGGGGAGAGATTAGGATGGACCAGGAGAAGGTTAGAGCGGTTCTGGAATGGGCCCAGCCCGGTACGAGATTGCAGCTCCAGAGATTTTTGGGGTTTGCGAATTTCTACCGCAGATTCATCCGGGATTACAGCCGTGTGGCCGCTCCATTAACTGCCTTGACTTCCAGTATCAGGACCTTCAAGTGGAATCCGGAGGCGGATCGAAGCGTTTCTGGATTTGAAGAGGCGATTCACCAACGCACCGATTCTCTCTCAACCGGACACGGCCCGTCAGTTCTGCCGTTGAAGTGGACGCGTCTGATGTGGGAGTGGGCGCCATCCTGTCGCAGCGATGCTCCACGGACAGTAAACTCCATCCCTGCGCCTACTACTCGTCGCCTTTCGCCTGCGGAGAGGAATTACGATGTGGGTAACCGGGAGCTTCTCGCGGTGAAACTTGCCTTGGAGGAGTGGCGCCACTGGTTGGAGGGGGCGGAGCAACCGTTTATTGTCTGGACTGACCACAAGAATCTTGCTTTACGTGCAATCGGCTAAACGTCTCAACTCCCGTCAGGCCAGGTGGGCGTTGTTTTTCGGACGATTCAAGTTTGCCCTGACGTTCCGACCTGGATCTAAGAACGGCAAGGCGGACGCCTTGTCCCGGATGTTCTCCAAGACGGAGGAGAGTGGGTCCAAGACCGAGACAATTCTCCCCCGGAACTGCGTCGTGGGAGCAGTTATGTGGAAGATTGAGGAGGAGGTGCTGGCGGCCCTTCGGACTCAGCCCGGTCCCGGTAACGGTCCACCCGGTCGGTTGTTTGTGCCTGAGTCGGTTCGTCCTGCTGTCCTCAAATGGTCCCACGCCAGCAAGATGGCTTGTCACGCCTGGCGTGGCTCGGACAATGGCGTTTCTTCGCAGACGTTTTGGTGGCCTGCCATGGCCGAGGATACTCGGGGTTTTGTTGCTGCCTGTCCAGTGTGTGCGCAGAATAAGAGTACCAATCGGCCCAGCTCTGGACTACTTCATCCCCTTCCTATTCCCCGGCGTCCATGGTCGCATCTGGCCCTGGACTTCGTCACTGGGTTGCCCGCTTCTGAGGGGAACACGGTCGTTCTGACTATCGTGGACAGATTCAGCAAGTTCGCCCACTTTGTGCCAATTGCCAAGCTTCCTCTGCCTCGGAGACGTCCGAGATCCTGGTTAGGGAGGTTTTCAGGGTCCACGGTTTGCCCAGTGATATCGTTTCCGACCGTGGCCCTCAGTTTACCTCTGCTGTCTGGAAGTCCTTCTGTTTGGCCATTGGAGCTACAGTCAGTCTCACATCTGGTTTTCACCCCCCAATCCAATGGTCAGGCGGAGAGAGCCAACCAGAAGATGGAATCCACGCTACGCTGTCTGGTCTCTTCCAACCCCACCTCCTGGGTCTCTCAGTTGCCTTGGGTTGAGTATGCCCACAATACTCTCCCTACATCTGCCACTGGGATGTCTCCCTTCCAGTGCCTGTATGGCTACCAACCTCCCTTGTTCCCTTCTCAGGAGAAGGAGCTCTCAGTGCCTTCTGTTCAGGCCCATATTTCGTTGCCACCGGACCTGGCATCGGGCCAGAAAGGCACTCCTTAGAGTTTCGGACCGGTATCAGCTCCAGGCGAATCGTCGCCGGATCCCCGCTCCCACCTACACCATCGGAGATAGGGTCTGGTTGGCCACACGGGATCTTCCTTTACGGACTGAGTCTAGGAAGTTGTTACAGGTTCATTGGTCCGTTTGTGGTGGAGAAGGTGATCAATCCAGTGGCAGTTCGACTCAAACTACCGAGGACGCTCAGAGTCCATCCCACCTTTCATGTCTCCTGCCTCAAGCCTGTCTTCCTCAGTCCTCTGTTGCCTCCTCCGCCTCCTCCTCCTCCTCCTCGGATGATCGGAGGTGGTCCTGCCTACACGGTGCGCCGCATCATGGATTCCAGACGGCGGGGCCGGGGTTTCCAGTATCTCGTGGACTGGGAGGGGTATGGTCCTGAAGAGAGGAGTTGGATTCCGCGGCGACAGGTCCTAGATGCTGACCTCATCAGTGATTTCTACCGCCTCCATCCTGGCGCTCCGGGAGGTCCGCCCGGTGGCGTTCGTCGGAGGGGGGTACTGTAACGATCCCGGCAGTCTGAGTCGGGTCCTGTCTGGTGACTAGTTTTTCCTGTTCGTGATCTCCAGTTTCCCGAGGGTTCGGGAACGCTCCGGGGAGCTCTCTTGTTTTCCGCACCTGCATCCCATCAGCAATCTGCACACCTGGTCCTGATCATCACCCTTCTTAGGCTCTGGCCAAACATCCAGTTCCTGCCGGATCGTTAGCCATGAACAGTAGGTTTATCAGAGTATCAGTCCTAGAGCTTCTAGCGTTAGTTTTGTTGTTTTGTACCTTGTTGGTTTATTGTTGACTTACCTCCGTTTTTGTTCCATCTCCAGTCACTCATCCGGAACCCTCACCTACCTCTGCCTGATGGTCGGCGGCTGCCGAGCCATCATTGGACCAACAACTGCACCCTCAACAACTCATCCACGCCGCCCGCTCTGTTCCCTGGATTATCCTGCACCGTTTTTGAATCTGTAATAAACCCTCACCTTCGTTCAACTCTCCTTGTCCTGGTCTGCTTCTGGGTTCTGTCACGGTTCCCTCAGACAGAACCCAGAAGCAGACCAGGACAAGGAGAGAAAAAACCTGGGATCTGGGATCTGGGATCCCCACATGTACCCAATAACAGCAAATATCATTCTCCAAAAATTTATACAGAAAGAATATGACACAAATTATGTATTACACATGCAAATATGTCTATATATCATTGCAGACACTGGAATGTAGTCCACTACACTTCATCTCCTCAGCAGTGTCGACTTCCAATGCAACGTCGATGATGGAATCTGAACATTTCCACACCTTCCTTGTTCCACTTCCTCCAGTCCATTCATATTGTCCCTTCATATTGTCCATGTTTGAGTATTTGAATCCCCTCTACACATTCCCCCATATGCTTCTGGAAGAAAAGAAAAGACCAAACAGTATCTTTTGCAAAACAACACATTCAAATTAAAACATCAATATCAACTAAAAATGATATATAAAATGATATATAAAATGAATCACATTCCATTTCCCCCCTTTGTTTCATCACAAAATACTAAAATCACACTAATATTTAAAAACATGTGAAAAATGATCGGATATTCAAAATGGATATCTATCCATCAATACTCCATCCAGTCCCACTTGTTCATCTTCATCTAGATCAGTAACAGTTAACAACGGCATCTGAGTGTTTTCTCCAGGCATCACAACTCCAACCATCTCAATATCATAGCCTTCGCAAAAGTCAATAACAAAGTACAAAAGCAAAACATCACACACAGCGCTATCAGAGCTGCTACTAAAATCTGAACTATCACTGCTCCCACTGGGCCTAACTGATCTTGCAACCAAGCCTTCGCTGACCATCCAGCTCCTTCAGATCTACCAAACGCATCCCTTATATTCTTCAATGCATCTATAACACTAGTGATATTATCGGAACTATCTGGGATCAAAGTATAACAATCATCCCCCGTCAAGTTCATAGCCAAACATAAGCCACCTTGTTTTGCTAAAATATAGTCAAGAGCCATGTCATGTTTCAACAGCGTCAGTCTGTGACTTCTTTGAGTATTCGACAGAAGGTTAAACCCTCTTATCGTTTCATTTGCAAAACCCTGCAAAGTATAGGTAATATTATCAATGTGATCTGCCAAAAATGTTACACCATACCATGGAAAAAGTCCCAGTCCCCACTTCTCTCCTAGACTTATCCTCCAATGGTAGGCTTCCAGACTATGAAATTTCGCCATGTCCCTTTTCACCCTATTTCCAAACCTAGACTCAGATTTATCTGTGTCCGGTGCTTCCCCTCTTTTAATGGTAAAAACCTCATATGGAAGCTTCAACGTCGACATGTAACAACATCCTGTCCATCCATAGGGTAAGAATATATATGCTTTATCACCACAAACCCACCAAATATCTCTAAAATTCCCAATAGTCACATTACCAGGCAAAAGCTGATCTTTCACCATCAAAGTCCTGCTCTTCTTACTAACTGGAACATAAAAAGTTACATTATATCTCTCATCACTAACCTTATATTCATGCTTACCCAAAGTCATCATATAATCATCACAATCTGATATTCCCATAAACATACCCTTTCCATCATATGTTTTATTAGAACAAAAACAGCTTTTAGCCCTCACTGGTTTCACCTCCAATGCTTCAGGAATCGCTGTTAACTGATTTTCCTTCCCATCTAACAAATTCACATAGGGTAATTCATTTAACCAAGAACACTTAAACCTAGGCCTAAACAAATGCTTTGACAACGACATTATTGTATCTGTTAATGATTGTTGCTGATACAACAGCCATGATAAAGCATAAGATTGACACGTACTTGATAGAGGTTTAGCCACAGATTGAACCCCATGTGCCTGGTGCTGGAATTCTCAACAGACATGGACCCTCAAGATTCCTCACTGATCTTACAGAATGAGTTAACTGCTGGAACCAAAGATTCCTACCTGCCCATCCATCTTTAATTTGCAAAACAGAAGAATCAAATCCATATGCCTTCCATTTAGTTTCTCTCTTCCCTAACGAGTGGTATTGATCAGATATATCTTCTTGTCTTCCATTAAAATCAAAGAAATCATCCTGTACCTCCATGATAGTATTCTGCACTATTTCAGATGAATCTACATCATTCTCTACTACCATCTGCTCTCCTATTTCAACATTATCCTTCCTACCATTGACAGCACTCTCCATCCGTATCATAAACTCCTGAGTCACTCTTGCTGCATCCTTTAGTTTCAGAAAAGTTGTTGTTGGTGTCTGTGTCATATTTCCTAAATTTGTTATTGCCGTCGTACCATTAATCTCTTTCAAAGTTACTATTAAAATAGTTGCTTTAGTTGATGTATTAACACACTTAACTATTTCCAGTGGGAAAGTTACAGATATCCTCTGTGTATTATTTACTGTTGGAGTGGCTACTGTAATATACTTCTCCTGAACTCCTTTGGTGACTGTGGAAGCTTCAACAGACTTCAAATCTTCCATCATAAGCGTCACCTTACGAGTTACATAGCCTTTTAACCAATAATTCTTAACCGGAACAAATGTTAATGCTTGCACTAAATAAGTACACATATATTCTCCCTGATCTTTCCATGTAACATTACGCAAAATAAGTGAGCAATCACTCATAACCCTCTTCCACTTCATATCGTTGTACAAAATATACTTCCTTTGACTAGGGGGCACAGCTTCTACTTCTGGTCCTGATAACAACACTTCTTCTCCATAATTATCTCTCCAAGTGGGAGGAACGTCACCACCCCCACTCCATCTCTCACATCTACAAGGAAGATGAGCTGTACCACCCATCCTAACCCTAATGACAGTCTTTTCCTCTAAAATTGGTGCTGGAGCGATTGGCTCCCTTGTAATCAAATGTGATATATTTATAGCTTTAATAACTGTCAATGTTGAAAGAGTTGAATTGCTTCTCACTGTTGTTATAATAGGCTGAAGTGTTGATGTCATTGTTGTTGATTCATCCATTCTCCCTAAAGCTTTGAAATCTTTACTTGTATTTCCATCTATCACCACTAGTGTCACTACATCAACTCTCAGTCCCAACTCTAATCCCTCACTTTCAAACTGTTGATTATAAAAAATACATTTATAATCACCTTGATCTTCCTGCTGGGAATTGTAAATATAGATACTGCAATCACCCTCAATCTTCACTCTTCTCTTATCATTCAACAACGCATACTTTCTCAATGCAACTGCTCCTAACAGATCTAAACTCCTGCCATATCTATCTTCCCACTGAACTCTAAATTTCCCTTCACCACTGTTCTCTCTCGTGCACTTACATGGGAGCTGAGCTGACTGTCCTATAGTTACTTCAACCCTAGTTTTCGTAACGTTTTGGTCTGACTTTTCTCCTAACTGGTCTGGGCCTACTTGGTCTAACCGAATCACCAGCTTCTCCTGTAACAGAGTTGCCCTTGGTGATCTCTGCTGCTTCACATTCCACTGAAATATTCCCTGTTGTTTCTGGGACGTATTGAAAATCAATTTCCCCAAATCTCCTTTACTTTCCCTCCATTGCAGAGTCATTTCTGGCATCATCAGAAGTGTAAACATTATCATCAACGTTATCCACAACATTGACAATCTCTCCTTCTGGGTTTTCACTCTGGATATTGTCATGCATCTCTCCTTCTTCCTGTTCTACCCTATCTCCATCCTGCTCTCTTGAGCCTTCAACATCCTCTCTCTCTGCGCGTGGCACCTCTTCTCCAGGCGCTTTAACACAATGTGACAAATGATACCACGTTGGAGACCCTTTAACCTGGACAGCTGTTCTAGTACTACGAACAACTTCAAATGGTCCTTCACGACGTTCGTTATACCACTTCCTTCTAAATACCTTCACGAACACCTTGTCCCCAGGTTGCACTGTACTCCTTTTTTTCTCATCAAGCTCCTCCTGCACCTCTTCTTTTCTTTGCCTGTCAGAAACATATGTGGACAACTTTTTATGAAAATTGGCCATATATGTAACGTACGCTCTCATTTCACCTTCCAAAAGAGCCAAGCTTGGACCCTTTCCGCTTGTTCGCAAACAAGGCGTAGGCATCCTTCTTCCTGTTACCAATTCATGGGGTGTCATACATAGATAACGCAACTCACTTGAGCGACACACCATTAATGATAAAGGAAGCGCCGCTATCCAGTTTAGACCCGTATGCTGACAAATTTTGACAATGCGATTTTTCAAGACACCGTTAATTTTTTCACAAATCCCTTGACTTTGTGGGTGATAAACTGCTCCAAGACGTTGCTTAATTCCCAATTTTTGCAACATCAATTTCACTGATTTATCCACAAATTCCTTCCCATTATCTGAGGATATTCGATCGGGTAATCCCCACCTGCTTATGACTTCTTTACACAAGAACTTGGCAACCGACTGAGCATCTTTTCGCTTGGTTGGACAGGCCTCCGGCCTTCGTGAAAATCTATCTACAACCACCAACATGTATCTTTTCCCATCAACTGGTTTTATCATATCAACAAAGTCGATAACCAACTCACGCATAGGACCTCTCGGTGTAGGAATGTAACCAGGAAGAACAGTCACACCCCTGCGAACATTATTTTTCAGACAGATTGTGCACCTTCCTATGATATAGTCAATCTGTTCAAGCAAATATGGTGCCCAAAAACCATACTCCTTTGTGATCTTTCTCCTAACCTCCCCCCTTGCAACATGAGCTAACCCATGTGCTTACTGAATCATCAGACCTAATAGGTCTAGAGGTGCTACTATCAACCACTCATGGTTTCTCCAAAGATCAGTAGCATCTTTGACCGCCCTTCGGTCTAGCCATAGCTGTTTGTCGATCATAGAGGCAGCTTCCTGCATCAACATCACATCCTTAAGCGTAATTTTTTCTTCCAAGTCCACTCCATGAGTGACCAGAAAGACTTTTCCCAATTTGTCCGCTCCTGTGACGGCTTTAGCAGCTTCATCAGCAGCTTTGTTCCCTTGTGTGACTTTTGACAGATCTGTTTTATGAGCTGCACACTTAGCTATCGCTATCTCTTTAGGCTTCATCATAGCATGCAACAGTTTCATTATTTGCGCATGATGTTGTATCGGAGAACCATCCGCTTTCTTAAACCCTCGACCTTTCCATACTGCCCCAAACAAATGACATACACTATCTGCATATGCTGAATCAGTGTATATCGTCACTCGCTTTCCTTCTGCTAACAAACATGCTTCTGTTAGCCCCACAAGTTCAGCAAGTTGTGCAGACGCAGGCTGTGGTATTACTTCAGCCTTTTCAACAACAAATCCAGTTCCTTGGGCTTTAACTACTGCATAGCCAGCACACAATTTATCTCCCACACGATAACAAGACCCATTAGTCCAATACTCCAGGTCTGCCTCACGTAATGGAAAGGCTTGCAAATCTGATCTAAGCCTCGAGTATTTCTCTGCTTCTTGGACACAATCATGTGACTCACCATCCTCTGAAGTTGGCAAATTCTCGGCTGGATTTACCGTATCACACCTCACTAGGGTGACATCTTCCTGCTCTAAGAGCCTATGATAGTCTCTGAGCCTAGGCATAGTCAATGTATATTTCCCATAGTTCAGAAGATTTCTGAGACTATGATGGGTAAGAATTGTTACTGGGTAACCCGTCATAACCGATGATGCTTTGTCATACATTGAATATACTCCCACCATTGCTCTGTAGCACAGTGGTAGCCCTAGTTCTACTTCTGAATAGGCAGTAGAGTAGTAGGAAATAGGCTGAGGATTCGTCCCTGTGCCTGTCGGCTGACAAAGAACTGCACATGCATATCTACCTCCAGTTGAAGTAGACACATATAGCAAAAAGTTCTTAGAGTAGTCTGGTAGTGTAAGTGCAGGTGCCTCCTGCAACCTCTGTTTGATCGTTTCAAATGCCACATGGCCTTCCTGTGTCCAGGAAAGTTTGCTATGGAGTTGTCCACTTCCAGTATCCTTAACCATAGCTCTCAAAGGTCCCATCAAACTAGTATAGCTCTCCACCCAAGCTGAGGAATAACCAGCAATACCAAGAAATGTCATCATCTCTCTGACAGTTATAGGCTTCGGAGCCTTACGAATAGCTTCCAATTGACTGTCCGAAATGCTTCTGTGTCCATGCGTTATTTTCTGACCCAAATAAACAACCCTCTCCTGGCAATATTGCAACTTTTTCTGTGAAACCTTATGCCCCTTTTCTGCCAATACCTGTAGCAATTTAATTGAGTCTCTATGACATGTTTCCTTATTCTGTGAGCAAATAATTATATCATATATGTACTGAATGACAGTACTTTGCAATATCTGATCTATCCCTACCAAATCATCCTTCAGTACTTTATTGAAGATATGAGGACTATGCTTGTACCCCTGTGGCAAACGACTGTACTCATAGAATTGTCCCTTATATGTGAACCCAAATAAACCCTGACTTTCCACACTAAGTGGAACACTAAAAAATCCACCACATAAGTCTAACACCGTAAAATGTGTCGCATCAGGAGGAATTTGGGCTAACAAGGTATGCGGGTCTGGCACTTCTGCTGGAAAGTCAGTCACTACCTCATTCACTCCTCTCAAATCATGAACCACACGATAAGTTTCATCTGTTTTTTTCACAGGCAACAAAGGCGTGTTACTCTGAGGGTTTTTTGTTGTCCTTAAAACACCTGCTTTCGAAAGTCCTTCAATTTGTGGTTCAATCCCTTGGATTGCTTCATCTTTCAATGGATACTGATTCTTCCAAGGAGGTCTGGCTCCTGGTCAAAGTTCAACTTTCACAGGTTGGGCTGATTTCCCAAGTCCAATATCGGTACTGTGTTGAGACCACAAACATTCTGGAACTTGTTCCAACATCTTCTCTTTCATAGGGTCTGAATTCATCTGCACACTGCAAATAGATTCATGTGTCATCCGTACAGCTTGTTGCTCTCCTTGTCCTTGAGCCGAAATCATTATTTTGAGAAATCGCTCACTCCTCCAAATCGCCAAATTCTCTTTCATCGGTACGAAAACAGCTTTCTCTGCTTCTGTCATCATTTCTCCTATTTGCTTCTGCTCATAGCCTTCCGAAACCAACAAGGTCACATGTGGCACACTCTTCTCAATCTCAAATTCTTTATTCAGATAATCGTCTGTGTTTATCTTCATAGCTGCTCCTTGTAGTCCTAAAATAATGCAACATGAGCTGAGTTGAACTTTCTTTGGTTGATGACACAACCATTCCCCTGAGTTCGATTGGGCAGCATTCTTGAAATACTTGAGCGTACAATGAAATGGATATTCCGGAAGCCTCGCATCTGGCATATTGGCCACAATAAATTTATCCCATATCTTAGCCTGCTTCAAAAAATCTTCACTGAGATTTCCAATCCAGAATACTGAAGACGAATCCATCTCTGTCATCATCAACAATTGGTAAACCTTTTCCTTTGGCACTTCTACCAGACAGCCGTCTGGTGTACATCTTATTGTACAGTTCAACTTACACAATGCATCTCTTCCCAACAATGCAATAGGTGTATGTTCTGATACCAGTATGGGTATTGTAATTTTCTGATTTTTATAGCAGAGCTCAATTGGTTCCGTAAGAGGAATCAGCTGTTTTACTCCCTCGAATCCGATTGTCCTAATTAGTTGATTGGACATAGGGAGATGTGTAGCATCTTCAGGCCGAACGCAGGTAAAAGCAGCTCCGCTATCCGCCATCACTTCCAATGGTCGGTTGTTTATTTTCACCTCAATTGTTGGATCTTTTTCCGGTCCTGATGCTACCAGCTGACACCCCCCTTTCGGATCTTCTGGGCACCCCTAGAATCCTTGCTCCGGGCCCCTATAGGGGTTCCCCGGTCCTCCAGATGATATTGACTGACCCCTGTATCTTCCTCTGAAATTCCCTCTGATGTTTCCTCCTGGAACATTGCACTCACGGGCAAAGTGACCAACCTGTCCACAACTATAACACACTTCTGAAGGTTGCTGGAAGTATGGCTTAAATCTTCCTCCTTTTCCTCTTTCTAAGCCTTCTCGTCCTCTTCCTCTCCAATTCTGTGTCTGTCCAGAAACTGGCTGTGGATATGAAACAACTGGTACCGCTATTGGTGGCTGGTACAATTGTGGTTGGAACTGGTCCGGTTGAAGCTGTGGCAGTGATTGTTGATTTGGTGCACACTGATTCTGCATAACCAAAGCTTGTTTCTTCTCCTTCTTATTCTCCACCAGTTGTATTTGATTGAGTTTTCTGAGAGTTTCTTGGTCCTGTTCTTTCTGGTTGTGTTCCTTTTTCCTGAACATATCCACTTGATGGGCTATATGCTATAGACGCCTTTTGTCATGCTTCCAAGTCCAACCACCTCTGCCAGTTTGCTCCTTACTGGTGAGGGAAGTCCCATCTGCAGTTTAGCTCTCAAAATTGACTGCTCAATTTGACTCACATCTGGATCATTTCCGGTAATATTTCTCCACACTTGATGCACTCTTGACACATAGGCTCTCTGATTTTCTTGTTGTCCTAGTGGGTCAATAAGAATGTTGTCAGGATGCACATTTGTTGGAAACGTATCTTTCAGTGCTCTCCACAGCCGATTTCTACTTGCAGCCAACAATTCAGGGTCATTCACTGCAGTCTATTGAGTCCAGCTCTCTGAAATATTTCTTCCATATCTGGAATCCCAAGGAGATTAGCCAAAAGTATCTTAATGTCTCCTATGGCTGACTGTGTTCCCACCGTAATTTCTTCCAATTTTGAAATCCAAGGATATGCTCCATTTTGAAGAGTAGGCAGCTTCTCAAGTATATCTGACATATCGGTATTTTGCAAAGGCTTATATTCTAGGTTTTGTCCTCGAATGATCACTGGCATCATCTTCTTACTGGTGCTCTCTTTCCTTGGCCTCAATGTATACTTTTTCTCCAATTCTTGGGATCCTTTTCTCAGCAGTTTTTTCTTCTGTATCTTCAGCTTCTTGAGTTGTTGTTCCAGTTCTCTTACTTCTTCTAAATTATTCGCTTTATCCAGGCATGATACGCATCGATGTATATATCTTTCTATTTCTTCTGTGCTAGTCATTGTAGGATAAAATCCTCTTGAATATGAAGCACCTTTAATCTCAAAATCTTTATCGCTGTCTTCATCTTCGCTTTCACCCATGATCTCTTCTGAATCACTCTGATCATCATCATCATCATCTTCAAGTTCCATCCTCCTGAACCTCACTCCACCCTTAGTTTCCAGACGTCTCGTTTTCTTCTTAATTTTGGAGTTTGGATTCATCTTTATGGTCGTTTCTGCTTGTCCTCTCTCTATTATCCGTTCATCTTCATCTCTGATGCAATAATCACCCTCCTGAATGATCACAGGAAGCTGAGGATAGACGTCCTTAAACTCTACTTCTTTCTCATAAGGTGGGGGTCTTTTTGCTGAATCCGTATGTGAGAAAGGTGTATTGACTTCTGTCATTAGTTTTTCTGTCACCTTCTCTTCTTTTACCATTTTCTCTATACCTTTGTTTATTTTATCGTTGGTATCTTTCATCAGTTTTTGTCCTTCATTTTCAAACAGCTTAAGAACACCCAGCTCTCTTTGTCTCTTTTCTTTACGTTGTTCCCTTTTTTTCCCCTTCTTTTGATCTGCCTTATAAATTGACAGAAGCACTTTCATTATGTTGATGATGTCAGGGTTAAGAGTCCCTTCCACTGGCCATGGTTGTTCAATGTTTATTCCATTTTCCAGATAACCTTGCAATACCATTAACTAGAGGATTACTATTTTGTTCTACATCAACAGGAGTAATTACTTTCATAGTTTTTATGTCCTTTTTCCCCATTGTAACTACTCTTTTATATTCCTTTATTGTGAATTATTTTATTATTTTAGACTATATAGCTTATGGTTCCCTCCCTTTTTTTGTTTGTTATTTTTTTGTAATTTTTATTAAACAATTAATTAATTAATTAATAATCAATATATGTATAATGTTTTTTTTATTTTATTTTTTATTTTATTTTATTTTACCAATTTATTAATTAGTGGCAATCTTACCACATCCGATCAGGAAAAGTAAATGAAAGTAGTCAACTTCAGAGCAATCCAAAAAAGAAAGACCTATAATCCAGCAACACTACAGCACTCACAAACCAATTGCTTAATAAGCACCCAATGACCTTAATTTTACAGAATAATGTCAGTACTCGATTTCCAACACAACTCTAATCAAACCAACTTATGCACAAAACTCCAATATGCAATTACATCAATTGATCAGTCTGTTGCCAAGTCCCTGTCAAATTGTCACAACATGAAACATGCTAGGCAGACAAAATATCCTGTATGGGAAGGTACGTTTTGTAAATAGAACAGTACTGGCCTTAATTTGACTGGATCCATTGCAGCACACCCTGTCACGTGATGTACTTGTCAGCACCTCCTCTCTCTCTCTCTGTCTCCTCCTTCTCGTCTCTCATATGACAGAAGAACAAAGAACAGACAAGAATTTAGTATTTTATGCACTCACTGAGTTATTTCAACCATTCAATATTCCTCTGTTCACATTCGCGCTAAGAAATAAGTAAACAACTTAACTCAGGAATATTTATAGATAGCTCAATAACGTTTTATTTTATTTATTTTTAATCCGTCAACATATCTCTAGTTTATCAATTCGATAGGTCTCAAGCAAATCGTTTCATCGTTAAACAACAGCGGATTTAACAAACAGACTACACTATTAGTGTCTAAATCTCTCCTTTCTTTTTATTTTTTATTTTTATTTTTTATTTTTATGCCATTTAGCAGACGCTTTTATCCAAAGCGACTTACAGTCATGCGTGCATACATTTATTATTTTTTTGTGTATGGGTGGTCCCGGGGATCGAACCCACTACCTTAGCGTTACAAGCGCCGTGCTCTACCTCCTGTCTGCGTCTCCCAGCAGCTCAGTGCAGGCAGGGGAGTGGCATATTTGCTCTAGGTAACTCTAAACTCATAAAATCCCACGCATGCGTAGTTCATTCACCAATGCAATTTCAGAGTGGATGGAGCTCTCACCCAGCTAAACAACAGAAAGTAGACAGACCAACTTTACCTCCGTTCTTCATGAGGCAAACAGTAACACTTAACAGAGCTCACAACCCAACACAAAACTCCTACTTTGAAGTTTCTTAACTTCACTTATCCTAATCTGCAGATTTATAGTTATTTTCTTATCCATTACAAAACATCTCTATACACTGTTAAAACTCCTCCCTGTAGGCTCATGATATTCTAATAGTTAGTAAATGTTCTCTTTTTATAGAGACTCATAAGATTTTTAACCTTAACGTCCTTCCAGGGGGCTCATATATAGTTAACAATTATTAACGTTCTCACCAACGGAGACTCATAAGATATTTTAACCTTAAAAACCCTATCCTCAACCAAAACATATATATGTATATATCTCTAACATAAATCTTATCCTAACATGAGTCGACACACAGTTTAAACACAACAGAGACGTCTTTGTTTTATTATTTTTCTCTCTCCCACACACACACAGAGACATAGGCTCTCCTTGTCTCACACACACACGCATACACAGTTTAAGAGGCTTTTTTTCCGTTCCTACGGACCTCTAAGGCAGTATTCTACCTCCATTGCGCCGTATTTTTCCTTGTTCCTAAATTTATGCTACCACGAGTTCGCGGACATCCAATGAGCGGTTACATCAAACATATAGTTCGTCAACTATAAGTTGAGCAGTAACTTGCAACCGAATATATATACCACAACCCCAAGTCGCCGGGACTTACCTAAATTCACCTAATGTGCTTTTAGGATTTTTCGGCCCATCCTAATGATCGCCTCGTTAAAGGGCTTAACATAGATTCGCAATGTCCTAATTTGTATACATTTTTCCTTGGCCTTATTCCTTCATTCTATACTTCAATAGTTATAGACACTCCCCACTGTTTGCGTTGTTACCAGCGCAAACAAATTTAGAAATTTAGAACGGACTCCTATCCCACAGCAAATAACAGCAAAATTGCACACATAAGTCTTTTAAACGGTACATGTCTCCAGCGCACACACCCACATAAGCAAGCGAACCAACCAGCGCACAAAATTGTGAGAAATCTCACCTTATGAGCCGGCGTCTTGAGCGGGAGTCACTTCACAGCTCATGAATGGAACACTGGAGAGACGCATCACGCCCCAAATGTTCCTCGTCGCCATTCTGTGGTATCTAAATAATGATGCCAATTATGCTGTGAGACCAAGGAGTCCGCTTACACTGTACTTTGATTATAAAGGTTTATTTATATCACAAGATTTCAGCGTAAATTTACAGACATCTGCAGGCATCTGGAGAACAACGGACTCAAAATAATATGTTGTTCTGTCCTCCTTTGTTTTAACCGTGGTATTTATATCCTATGCCCTATGTAACATAATATGGGTGTTTTCCCATTAACCAATCCCAGGAGGCCACCTAACAGACTTCCTCTAAGACACCATTTGCAAACATCAACAAAGTCATAAACTGTTTAAACACTACACACTCCATGACAGTAGCTAAAGCAAGGGGCCTACAAAGCACACAAGTAGACAACAAATGCATGCTGGGCCGGGCGTGCCCTGAGCTCTGAAGTGAGCGCTACTGGAGTGAAATTGGAACGGGCGAGAAGGATGACGCTCCAGCCTTTGGGAATCTCGCTCCACGTTCCAGTCAAATTGGGCATGCTCTGCTCCAGCTCCGCTCCGCTCACATACTCTGTCTGGGACTGCTCAAAGACAGGATCCGTAGCCCTCAGATTGTGTCTCTGACCTACTCACATTAAACGAGCATCTGTGACAGCGGTGCGCACAGAGTAGGCAACGACATGGGGATTTTGTCTCTGATCTCATAAACTGAGGTATTGTTAAAGACTAGGGATCTCTTCAGTGACTAATTTTTGCCATAGAGATCTTATTAAAAAACCCTAGAGCCGCTTAAATCTAATTAGCACAATAATAAAAAATCCCCATAAAAATCTGTCAGTTTAAGCTAGAGATATCTGTCTCAATATACCGTATCTGCCGATGTCGCACTTCCGCATCTGCAGTGAAACGTGACAGAGCTAGAGCTGTGTTTGCCAGACCATGAGACATCCCGAAATGTTGTCTTTTCACAAAATTGTCTGTAGCATCCAAACGGTTTGGCCGACAAAACTATTATGACCCCTCTATGGAAAGATGAGACTCTCACGAACACCATGGTGTTTTTTCTCTACAACCCCCCACAAACATCTTGCTACTTGAAGTCGGTACAGCTGATATGACAACTTCTGTCTGTAGCGTCCGAAAAGTTTGGGCTACACACTAACCCCTCTGTGGATAGTTGAGACTCTCACAATCACTTACATGTTGGTTGTTTTGCTCTAGGATGCACACAGGCCTCACAAGACTGGTCTGAAGGTCCCTGGTTCCAGTTGAACACATTTATGGAAGTAGAAGTATATGGAGACTGTGGCAAAAATAAGGGTAAAAATATATGTAAAAAATATATAGAACAGACACTTAAGAACAAACATCCTTTTGATTTTTTGGGGGACTATCTCTTGTTCCATGTAGTGAATCTGTTATTCAATGCGTTTGTATGGGCTAATAGCAGTAAGGCCAAATTAAATAGTTAATCAAATCATTGTTTTATATATATTTTTGATACTTCAAGGGGTATTAAAATTCCAAATCAAAACAGTAGTTTTAAGAAGGTCATACAAGACACAAGAGCAATGGACATTAGACTGGTGGAAATCTGTCCTTTGGTCACATGAGTCCAAATTTGAGATTTTTGGTTCCAACCGCTGTGTCTTTGTGAGACACAGAGTAGGTGAACGGATGATATCCACATGTGTGGTTCCCACCGTGAAGCATTGAGGAGGAGGTGTGATGAGGTGGGGGTGCTTTGCTGGTGACATTGTCAGTGATTTATTTAGAATTCAAGGCACACTTAGCCAGCATGGCTACAACAGCATTCTGCAGCGATATGCCATCCCATCTGGTTTGCGCTTAGTGGGGCTATCATTTGTTTTTCAATAGGACAATGACCCAACACACCTACAGGCTATGTAAGGGCTTTTTTACCAAGAAGGAGAGTGTTGGAGTGCTGCATCAGATGACCTGGCATCCACAATCCCCCGACCTCAACCCAATTGAGATGGTTTGGGATGAGTCGGACAGCAGAGTGAAGGAAAAGCAGCCAACAAGTGCTCAGCATATGTGGGAACTCCTTCAAGACTGTTGGAAAAGTATTCCTCATGAAGCTGGTTGCCAAGAGTGTGCAAATCTGTCATCAAGGCAAAGGGTGGCTATTTTGAAGAATCTAACATATATTTTGATTTGTTTAACAATTTTATTGGTTATTACATGATTCCATATGTGTTATTTCACATATGGAATGTAGAAAAATAGTAAAAATAAAGAAAAACCCTTGAATGAGTAGGTGTGTCCAAACTTTTGACTGGTACTGTACTTTTTTTTTTTTTTGCCATCTACAAGGGGTGCATATTCTATTTATATTGGCAACATGGCCTTTAAATTACTAGAGGGACCATGTCATAAACCCTCAAAGTTCCAGAATGGGGTCAAAATGGCAGCCATGGTGGTCAGGGAGAAATCCAAACCAGTCTAATTGGAATGAATGGCAGAAGAGGCATAATCTAGAATTTAGTTATGCAGGAAAATAAAAGTAATGCATGTGATATATCAGAAATTGTGTAATAGAATTAGTCAACCGAAAATATTTTAATATCATTATAAATATATTTCATATGGATTTTATACACATATTATGTATAAAAAGCCTCTAAAATATATGTAAGCAGACAATACATTTAAAAACGTTTGTTTTCTTGGAAAGCTGTGAGTATTATTATATGATACAATATCAGTACTTGTTGCATGTACACCTTATCTAAGTCCTATCATTGTCACGACCGTCGTTAAGAGAGGAGGACCAAGGCGCAGCGTGATGAACGAACATGTTTATTTATCATTAGCGATAAACACGGACAGTAAACAAAAAAACAACAAACGACTCGTAACGTCCTAGGTAACATAGACCAACACGGAACAAGAACCCACAAACACAAAGGGAAAAACAGACAGTTTAAATATGGCTCCCAATCAGAGACAACCAGCCACAGCTGACACTCGTTGCCTCTGATTGGGAGTCACTCAGGCCAACATAGAAATAAACCAACTTAGAACTCCCAACATAGAAATACACCACAATGAAAGAACACACCCTGGCTCAACATATAGAGTCCCAGAGCCAGGGTGTTACAGTACCCCCCCCTAAAGGCGCGGACTGCGACCGCGCCTCAACTAGAGCAAAACAGGGGAGGGCTGGGTGGGCATTCCTCCTCGGCGGCGGTTCTGGCTCCGGCCTTGCCCACCACCCTCCAATAAACCCCCCATAGCGCCCCTGGTCCGGTCTGGCCCCGCTGGCTGGAGCTGAACTGGACGTAGCAGGAGCGGTTAGCTTCAGCTCCGTAGTGGAGCAGCTAACCGGTACCTTACCAGGCACCGGTGACCCAGGCACGGGTTGTGCTGGACTGATGACGCGCACCCCTGGCTTGGTGCGTGGAGCCGGAACGGGCCGGACCGGGCTGACGACTCGCACCCCTGGCTTGGTGCGTGGAGTAGGAACGGGCCGAACCGGGCTGACGACTCGCACCCCTGGCTTGGTGCGTGGAGTAGGAACGGGCCGGACCGGGCTGACGACTCGCACCCCTGGCTTGGTGCGTGGAGTAGGAACGGGCAGAACCGGGCTGACGACTCGCACCCCTGGCTTGGTGCGTGGAGTAGGAACGGGCCGGACCGGGCTGACGATGCGCACCCCTGGCTTGGTGCGTGGAGTAGGAACAGGCCGGACCGGGCTGGCGACGCACACCGTAGGCTTGGTGCGAGGAGCAGGGACAGGCCGGACCGGGCTGGCGACGCACACCGTAGGCTTGGTGCGTGGAGTAGGAACGGGCAGAACCGGGCTGACGACTCGCACCCCTGGCTTGGTGCGTGGAGTAGGAACGGGCCGGACCGGGCTGACGATGCGCACCCCTGGCTTGGTGCGTGGAGTAGGAACAGGCCGGACCGGGCTGGCGACGCACACCGTAGGCTTGGTGCGAGGAGCAGGGACAGGCCGGACCGGGCTGGCGACGCACACCGTTGGCTTGGTGCGAGGAGCAGGGACAGGCCGGACCGGGCTGGCGACGCACACCGTAGGCTTGGTGCGAGGAGCAGGGACAGGCCGGACCGGGCTGGCGACGCACACCGTAGGCTTGGTGCGTGGAGCAGGGACAGGCCGGACCGGGCTGGCGACGCACACCGTAGGCTTGGTGCGTGGAGCAAGGACAGGCCGGGCCGGGCTGGCGACGCACACCGTAGGCATGGTGCGAGGAGCAGGGACAGGCCGGACCGGGCTGGCGACGCACACCGTAGGCTTGGTGCGAGGAGCAGGGACAGGCCGGACCGGGCTGGCGACGCACACCGTAGGCTTGGTGCGTGGAGCAGGGACAGGCCGGGCCGGGCTGTGGAGACGGATAGGAGACCTGGAGTGAAGAGCTGCCACAACCCGTCCTGGCTGAATGCCTACCTTCACACACTCTGTGTGAGGCTTCAGCACAGGACGTACAGGGCTGTGTACCCGTACTGGCATAACAGCACGTGACACTGGCGCAGGATATCCGGGACCGAGGAGAGGCACTGGAGGCCACGAGCGCTGAGCCGGCACACTCCGTCCTGGCTGCATGCCCACCTTCGCACAACACGTGCGGGGTGCTCGCACAGGATGTACCGGACTATGCCGGACCACTCGTGGCACAGTACGCAGCTCCGCATACCCCGGAACCTGACCAGTCTCATGCTGCCATGCCTGAGTACGGGGAGTTGGCTCTGCTCTCCATCCAGGCTCCGCCAACCTGCCTTCTGGCCCCCCAAACCCGGTGGCCTCCTCTCCAAATCGCCCTGTGGCAGCCTCCTGCTGCCCAGCCGCCCATGCCGTGTGCCCCCCCCCAATTTTTTTTGGGGGGTTGCCTCTCGTCCGTCCGACGATGACACTGCTGACGCCGCTGCTCCTCTCTCGCCAGGGCCTTAATCCTAGCCCATGGCCCTTTGCCCCCGAGCATGTCCTCCCAGGACCACGATTTGCCCACCTGGGCCATTGCCAACCTCTCCATCTCCTTTCCCGGCGCTTCCTCCCATGTCCAGTCTGCCTGCTCCTGGACACGCTGCTTGGTCCTTGTATGGTGGGTTCTTCTGTCACGACCGTCGTTAAGAGAGGAGGACCAAGGCGCAGCGTGATGAACGAACATGTTTATTTATCATTAGCGATAAACACGGACAGTAAACAAAAACAACAAACGACTCGTAACATCCTAGGTAACATAGACCAACACGGAACAATAACCCACAAACACAAAGGGAAAAACAGACAGTTTAAATATGGCTCCCAATCAGAGACAACCAGCCACAGCTGACACTCGTTGCCTCTGATTGGGAGTCACTCAGGCCAACATAGAAATAAACCAACTTAGAACTCCCAACATAGAAATACACCACAATGAAAGAACACACCCTGGCTCAACATATAGAGTCCCAGAGCCAGGGTGTTACAATCATCAACTGATTTCAGCCAGTGTATGGCTGTGGATTGACTGCATTGTTTCAATGGATTGTTGGCATATTGGCAGTTAATTTATTTAAACAAATTATGGAAGAATTCCTCTAAAACTAGATCGCTAGCTAGCTAACAAACATACAGTGCAGAAAAATCTTATCACAGCACTGGCAAACCATGGTTGACCAACTCCCTAACCAACATGGCTGACCTTTGGACCATCATAAGAAGTTTCATGCCAATTCTAGTATTCTAATTCCTAATTTTATGTAGATGTCTTTGCATTTAGAAGATTAAATCATCTATCAAATGTTTTAGTTCTTCAGGTAGTTCTAAAGCTACTGAGAACCTATGATGATACAGTACATACTGTAGCGGGCCGGGAAGAACAAATCAAAATAGAAGTGATGTTTCTGCTAACCAAATAACTTCAGTGTGTGTATTTTTAAATAACCTATTATGTTTTACTCTAATTCTGCAGATGTATCTACAGCCACCTGTTAAGACACAGAGCAGAATGCAGTATGTAACAAATCACATTAAAACAGATTTCAGATTTCTGCTGACCACACGCCTTCGGTGTTTGTGTGTCTGTGTGTGTGTGTGTGTGTGTGTAGAGGTGTGCATGTGTGTGCCTTCTTAATCTCTTGCATCGCAGGGGTTGGTCTCATCCCCTCCAGTCTCATCATTTAATCTGCAGCCTTATCATCGCGTTCCAGCGAGAGAGCCGGCCCGCTAAGTCCCACTGAAGGTCGCTTTAATGTTGGTTTGAGGTCATTTTGGCAACGTGGCGCCTCACAGCTTGGCTGGCTGAGTGGGGGCCACACAAAGTTCCCTGCTCCCCTCAATCACTGCTTGAATTTGCGAATCCGAGAAGGAACGTCGCACATATGCTACTGAGCCTCTCTCTGCGTTTAGCTCTACTAATCCCTGGAGGAGATGGGGAGCAGCCGACCATGGTAATTTAGACTGGAGGGAGGAGAGTACAGGATGGACAGGAGAGTAGAGGATGGACAGAGAGGAGATGACAGGTGTGGGGTGGGGGAAGAAGAGGAGAGGAGGAGAGACACAGATAGTGGCAGCAGTGAAGGTGGCCCCTAACGAATCAGACAGTGGGGATGAATACTCCAATCCACAGCACTTTCCTGAAGTGTCTGATATGAGATAAGGTAAAGCTGAGAGATTTAGCTAAGTCTTCATATTCAGAACACGGCTTAAGCTGTGTGACGATATCTTAACTCTGGTGATGCCACAGTGGGGCCCTCTTCTTTAAAAAGATGCCAATGTGACTTTGTGCCTGTTTTATTCTATATGGCTAATGTAGGATTATATATTACGACAATTTAATCTGGAATGTAATATTATGACACATGATATTTTAATTGACCGAAGACGTTGTACATTTATGACGTTGATGGGCTAAATCCAATAATGATTCAACTCATGATCCCTGGCTGTGAAAGAGGGAGTTGGGATATGCAAAAAACACCTTTAATTTCACACCTCGCACATGTACAGGTTACTCAGTTGTACATGCAGTGAAACAGGACAAATATAAGCACCCCCTATTTATGTGTGGCGGTGCATTTTCAACCTGAGTACACAAACTCAATACTAAACGCACTAAGATAAAAGAATGATCAAGTCAGATTTTCAGACGCAAACGCAGGACTAACCATTTGTAAATGGTATGTGGCAGGTCAGGACATACTGATTTCGGCATCAAATCAAGTGGACACACCAAATCAATATACACAATATACAGTAGATTCCTCCTGTTCCGGTTCTCTATGTCCTTGTCTACACTCACTAAAATCATTTATGGTTTTGTTTCTCTGTTGTAAAGACATCTAATATATTACTATCTTTAGAGAGAAGCCAACTATATAATCCATAATGATCCTTGTCATAAACATGCTTAAAGTGGAACTGACAGCGTTTTAACTACTTTGCAGATATGAAACAGATGTTCATAGTATATGTAAAAAATATCAAATTCCCAGTTTATGCTGCAAAACCAACATTATAAGAGGTTTTAAAAATAGGTTATATTTGACTCAACATTCCATGACGTACACTAAGGCATTGTTGGCAGAATAGATGGATGCAGTTCAATGCTTGATTCATATAATTCACCAATACATTTAATGGTAGTCCAAAAAATATTGTTATCAGGTTGGAAATCACAGCTTATCTGGTACATTGTTTGCTGCCTCCATTCGGGATGCACTGTTTCAGTTTCAATGACCCAATATTTTGGACAAAAACTGACAAATGTAACTAAGGCTGGGAATGTCAATAAAATCTAACTAGCAAGGTCAATGATCACAAGTCAGTCACAACATGGCTAATAGGCTATCGTATCTATTTATGTAGCAAGCTAAAAACACAAAGCCTAATGTTAGCTAGATAGCTAGCTAGCTGCTAGGAGGATGTCATGTCATGTCATTGGAGGAGTGGGTGAGTGCGTGACTTTTCCTCTCATATCGTTTTTCGATGGCTATACACAGCTAGAGATGCAGATGTCATTTTGTTAGCTAGCAAGAACTTGAATGACTGTTATCCAGTTAGCATATCACTTGTGTTCGCAAATTCACTCTGGCTATCTACTTCAATTTCAGAGCACTCTCGTCTGATTGTGCCAGAGCTCAGAATAAGTGATTAATTTACGAACGCGCAACACACGCTGAATATGACTGGTGTCAGTAAACATAGGGAAAAAAAGTAATAGTTAGTCACGAACGCTCTAGATAACATGTAAACAGCCTAACCAGCTCTGCTAGGGTGAGTAAAATGGAGTGAAGTGTTCTCTCATTTGTGTCTGGAAGTAGCTAGCTAGCAAGCTAACCAACTTTAGCCAGTTAGCTTGGGTGCTTGATTGTTACAAGCATGCATTGGCAGGCAAGCTGCAAAAGGATAAGTAGGCTACAATTCCTCATTGTTTATAATTGCAATTTTGACAGCCAACTAGCTGAAAACGTTTGAGAGGGTTTATCTAATGTTCCTTCATTAGATTTGAGCTCATCTTGCTCTGGCTAGCATTAGTTGTTGATTTTGTGTATAACTGAGGGAGAGAGAGCCTACCTTTTCAGGGTTGTTTGATCAATAGGACTGTAAAGTTCCCAAATGTAAGAGGACTCCCATGGTATTGACATATTTGCAGAAATCCATTCAGGTGTATTTTGTGGCTTTTGGCGATTGCGTCCTAATTATCTAAAGTCGCTCTGTTGCAACTGCCTGTAAACACATAGTCCAGTTCCAAGTGAATGATGGCAGGCCTGTGTGGCAAATGGCTTGTTTGCATGAAGACCTACTATAGCTCTGATTGGCTATGGTGCACCGTTCTGCGTAGACTCCGGTCCTGGACGAGACATATGTTTTTATTCGATTTTATTTACTGCATTGTCTATTAATTGGCGAAACGCTCGGCCACATTCCCACTCTCTATATTGCTATAAAATGTCCACAAATGCCTTGTATATACAATTCCCAAACATTCTAAGAATTTATGAAAACGTGAAAATGGCTATACATATACAGTGGGGAGAACAAGTATTTGATACACTGCCGATTTTGCAGGTTTTCCTACTTACAAAGCATGTAGAGGTCTGTAATTTTTATCATAGGTACACTTCAACTGTGAGAGACGGAATATAAAACAAAAATCCAGAAAATAATATTGTATGATCTTTAAGTAATTAATTTGCATTTTATTGCATGACATAAGTATTTGATACATCAGAAAAGCAGAACTTAATATTTGGTACAAAAACCTTTGTTTGCAATTACAGAGATCATAGGTTTCCTGTAGGTCTTGACCAGGTTTGCACACACTGCAGCAGGGATTTTGGCCCACTCCTCCATACAGACCTTCTTCAGATCCTTCAGGTTTCGGGGCTGTCGTTGGGCAATACGGACTTTCAGCTCCCTCTAAAGATTTTCTTTTGGGTTCAGGTCTGGAGACTGGCTAGGCCACTCCAGGACCTTGAGATGCTTCTTACGGAGCCACTCCTTAGTTGCCCTGGCTGTGCGTTTCGGGTCGTTGTCATGCTGGAAGACCCAGCCACAACCCATCTTCAATGCTCTTACTGAGGGAAGGATGTTGTTGGCCAAGATCTCGCGATACATCGCGATACATGGCCCCTCAATACGGTGCAGTCGTCCTGTCCCCTTTGCAGAAAAGCATCCCCAAAGAATTATGTTTCCACCTCCATGCTTCACGGTTGGGATGGTGTTCTTGGGGTTGTACTCATCCTTCTTCTTCCTCCAAACATGACAAGTGGAGTTTAGACCAAAAAGCTCTATTTTTGTCTCATCAGACCACATGACCTTCTCCCATTCCTCCTCTGGATCATCCAGATGGTCATTGGCAAACTTCAGACGGGCCTGGACATGCGCTGGCTTGAGCAGGGGGACCTTGCGTGCGCTGCAGGATTTTAATCCATGACAGCGTAGTGTGTTACTAATGGTTTTCTTTGAGACTGTGGTCCCAGCTCTCTTCAGGTCATTGACCAGGTCCTGCCGTGTAGTTCTGGGCTGATCCCTCACCTTCCTCATGATCATTGATGCCCCACGAGGTGAGATCTTGCATGGAGCCCCAGACCGAGGGTGATTGACCATCATCTTGAACTTCTTCCATTTTCTAATAATTGCACCAACAGTTGTTGCCTTCTCGCCAAGCTGCTTGCCTATTGTCCTGTAGCCCATCCCAGCCTTGTGCAGGTCTACAATTTTATCCCTGATGTCCTTACACAGCTCTCTGGTCTTGGCCATTGTGGAGAGGTTGGAGTCTGTTTGATTGAGTATGTGGACAGGTGTCTTCTATACAGGTAACGAGTTCAAACAGGTGCAGTTAATACAGGTAATGAGTGGAGAACAGGAGGGCTTCTTAAAGAAAAACTAACAGGTCTGTGAGAGCCGGAATTCTTACTGGTTGGTAGGTGATCAAATACTTATGTCATGCAATAAAATGCAAATTAATTACTTAAAACTCATACAATGTGATTTTCTGGATTTTTGTTTTAGATTCCGTCTCTCACAGTTGAAGTGTACCTATGATAATAATTACAGACCTCTACATGCTTTGTAAGTAGGGAAACCTGCAAAATCGGCAGTGTATCAAATACTTGTTCTCCCCACTTTAAGTGCTCGCTTGTCAGATTATTTTTTTTTAAGGGTCATATTCTTCCTGGGGTGTATATGAACAGATTTGAATAAGATTTCATGTTGCTAAAATGCTGTCAGTACAACTTTACTTTGCCCACAAACACTATCCATATCAGACGAGCAGCTTTGGTGATGATGTACACACTGGGAGACATTTCTATAGTCCTGTCAGTTGACACATACTGAGGTGGGGGGGGATAGATTCTAGCTTCCATCAATGTAATTGTCTGCATCACTTCCAATCCCCCATATGTTTTCTTTCTCGCAAATATATGTATATATATACATATCCCATTTATATTTTCATTATTATTATTATTATTGTTATTATTTTAATTGTTTATATTTTTGTTATTTTTATTATTACTGTTGTTATTATTGCTATTGTTATTATTGTTATTATTGTTGTTATTGTTGTTGTTGTTAATGTGATAGAGGGATTATGATTATGACTAAAATTGTTAACCCCAATACTGATGATGACTGTGTGAGCTGTGTTAGGGTTATCATTATAAACCCACTAACAGAGGGGGTGAGTTAGAAACTGCTGAGACAAACATTCCAGGATGTAGGGGACTGAGAAACTGGTTAAAGGCCTCCTAAAGGTAGGTGGAGCAAAGTGCCTTTGTGTGAAGTGGTATAAAAGCTGTATATGTGTATTTTGGCGGCAGAGCTCTCCATGATTAAACATACAGATAATTCTTGCTGGTTGTGGACCTTTGTTTAATTCATGATTAAACCAGAGCCTTACACCCTCTGGGAATTATTCAGAGCATTAAGTTTGATTAATTAGAGATAGAAATTCTCGTGACAAATGGTCCTTCGAGCCAGCTCTCAAAAATACGTCTTTGTCGTTCTGAGGACACCGAAAACCGTGCACGGGTGGATGATAGCATCCGTATAGAATAGACCTGGCCTTTGACGTTAAGGTTATAAACAGGCCGGTGATGAACCTTATGAACGATAAAGACGTTGACGAGATCTGAAAAAGCATTTAAATCCCAACTGCAAGGATAAGATCAGTAATTTATATTCATAGTAATGTTGAAATGATTTGAACTTGTATAAGAATAGTAATTCTTGTGAAGGACAGAGAAGAGTTACCAAAATCTCATAAGACTTCAGTAACTTAAAGGAAAGAAGGGGGTCTGAAATGACTCAAGGTAATAGGCCAATACCAAAATAAATTGTGTGAGATAGATACATTAAACAAGTCAACAATCATAAACAACTGGGGATTTGCTCTAACTCTGTCTATTTCATGAAACTAGAGCTTTACGACCTCTGGGTTACGGATAGTGTTAGCAAAAAATTGTATATAAGGTTGTATACGTGTGAGACCTAATGATCCATCGAAATACGTGATAATTGTTTCAAGGAAGGGACTAAAATAGGTTGCGTGAGAAAAATATGGTTGTCCCATCCGTTTCATGAAACTGGGGTCTTAAAAAACTCTGGGTTACGGGTTGAATAATTTAAATGGTTGATTACAAAAGCAGATCATAACATTTGCTCAAAAGTCGTACCTAATAATAAGTCCCAAAGAAAATAATTATTGATAGAATTATTACTAAATGATAAGGGAGATGGGGGGATTTCTTATTTTTCTACCATGGGAAATAAATATTCTAAAGAGGTCCGAGGATTAACGGGGGATGAAAGATATACAGTGGGGAGAACAAGTATGTGATACACTGCCGATCTTGCAGGTTTCCCTACTTACAAAGCATGTAGAGGTCTGTAAATTTTATCATAGGTACACTTCAACTGTGAGAAATGGAATCTAAAACAAAAATCCAGAAAATCACATTGTATGATTTTTAAGTAAATAATTTGCATTTTTATTGCATGACATAAGTATTTGATCACCTACCAACCAGTAAGAATTCTGGCTCTCACAGACCTGTTAGTTTTTCTTTAAGAAGCCCTCCTGTTCTCCACTCATTACCTGTATTAACTGCACCTGTTTGAACTCGTTACCTGTATGAAAGACACCTGTCCACACACTCAATCAAACAGACTCCAACCTCTCCACAATGGCCAAGACCAGAGAGCTGGGTAAGGACATCAGGGATAAAATGGTAGACCTGCACAAGGCTGGGATGGGCTACAGGACAATAGGCAAGCAGCTTGGTGAGAAGGCAACAACTGTTGGCGCAATTATTAGAAAATGGAAGAAGTTCAAGATGACAGTCAATCACCCTCGGTCTGGGGCTCCATGAAAGATCCGTTACAAGACCATGGTGCTTGCCTATGGAGCAGTGAGGGGAACGGCACCTCCGTACCTTCGGGCTCTGATCAGTCCCTACACCCAAACGAGGGCATTGCGTTCATCCACCTCTGGCCTGCTGGCTCCCCTTCCTCTGCGGAAGCATAGTTCCCGCTCAGCCCAGTCAAAACTGTTCGCTGCTCTGGCACCCCAATGGTGGAACAAGCTCCCTCACGACGCCAGGACAGCGGAGTCACTCACCACCTTCCGGAGACATTTGAAACCCCACCTCTTTAAGGAATATCTGGGATAGGATAAAGTAATCCTTCTACCCCCCCCCCAAAAAAAAAAAAAAAAAAAAAAAAAGTTTAAAGTTGTTTTCCCACTGGCTATAGGGTGAATGCACCAATTTGTAAGTCGCTCTGGATAAGAGCGTCTGCTAAATGACGTAAATGTGCCCTTGAGCAAGGCACTTAACCCTAATTGCTCCTGTAAGTCGCTCTGGATAAGAGCGTCTGCTAAATGACTAAAATGTAATGTAAATGTAAGATCTCACCTCGTGGGGCATCAATGATCATGAGGAAGGTGAGGGATCAGCCCAGAACTACACGGCAGGACCTGGTCAATGACCTGAAGAGAGCTGGGACCACAGTCTCAAAGAAAACCATTAGTAACACACTACGCCGTCATGGATTAAAATCCTGCAGCGCACGCAAGGTCCCCCTGCTCAAGCCAGCGCATGTCCAGGCCCGTCTGAAGTTTGCCAATGACCATCTGGATGATCCAGAGGAGGGATGGGAGAAGATCATGTGGTCTGATGAGACAAAATAGAGCTTTTTGGTCTAAACTCCACTCGCCGTGTTTGGAGGAAGAAGAAGGATGAGTACAACCCCAAGAACACCATCCCAACCGTGAAGCATGGAGGTGAAAACATAATTCTTTGGGGATGCTTTTCTGCAAAGGGGACAGGACGATTGCATCGTATTGAGGGGAGGATGGATGGGGCCATGTATCGCAAGATCTTGGCCAACAACCTCCTTCCCTCAGTAAGAGCATTGAAGATGGGTCGTGGCTGGGTCTTCCAGCATGACAACGACCCGAAACACACAGCCAGAGCAACTAAGGAGTGGCTCTGTAAGAAGCATCTCAAGGTCCTGGAGTGGCCTAGCCAGTCTCCAGACCTGAACCCAATAGAACATCTTTGGAGGGAGCTGAAAGTCCGTATTGCCCAGCGACTGCCCTGAAACCTGAAGGATCTGGAGAAGGTCTGTATGGAGGAGTGGGCCAAAATCCCTGCTGCAGTGTGTGCAAACCTGGTCAAGACCTACAGGAAACGTATGATCTCTGTAATTGCAAACAAAGGTTTCTGTACCAAATATTAAGTTCTGCTTTTCTGATGTATCAAATACTTATGTCATGCAAAAAAAATGCAAATTAATTACTTAAAAATCATACAATGTGATTTTCTGAATTTTTGTTTTAGATTCCGTCTCTCACAGTTGAAGTGTACCTATGATAAAAATTACAGACCTCTACATGCATTGTAAGTAGGAAAACCTGCAAAATCGGCAGTGTATCAAATACTTGTTCTCCCCACTGTATGTTACGAAGAGATCAAAGGAATATTGATTATGGATCCATTTGGGAGAAGAGGTATGGATTTATTGGGCATCTCGATGTAGAGAAATTAGAGGCTATGATTAGGCAGATGCATGTAAATTGCGGAACGGATTTGAAGAAACAGCGAGAATAGGGGGCTAGAGACAGCGAGAGTATGGTTTTTGGAGGCTCGAAAGACTCAGGAAAGACTAGAGAATTTAAACACAGAGAGTTGAAGAGATTAGAGAGCTATAATAAATCAGGGATGCAGAATAGGGGAGGAGATAAGAGGAAGTGCTTTAACTGTAACAAGGAAGGTCATTTTGCAAGAGAGTGTGAGGCCCCGTGTAAATACTGTAACAAAACAGGTCATAACCATCGCGACTGCAGAGATAAAGGAAAGTGTAGTGTCCGGGAAATGACAGTCTATTTTTTGGTTCCACAGGTAAAAAGTTTGAAGAAGTGATTTGTGTCGATTAAGAATTGGCTAAAAACACCACGAAGGGATTATTTGAGAGCTACCTATACATTTCTAACGATATATACATATGAACTTGCTCAACAAAATGTAGACGTACGTCAAGAGTGAGAAAGTAGAGAATATGAGTTTAAGGTTGTACCGTTGTTGGATCATGTGATAAGGTTTAATGGGTAATCGGACCATAACTAATGTGGTTATAGAAGTAATGTATAATATAGTAGAGAGCCAATATAGGGTTCCATTGAACTATTATGGTTTATTGGGCATTTCAATGGCATAAGGTAAAATCTGTATGTATGAGTGGAATTCAACGGCTGGTATGGGTGGTAACCGGATACTACTGAGTATTTGGTTTGGTGATGTTGAATGGAAGATTTGTATTGTTTTTTGGGTTAATTAGAAATACTCACTTCTTCAACAGGAATAGGTGCAGGGAGAGATCGTTTTTGTGTTGCTGAATGAGGTGAGAGCTAGTGCGGATTTAATTTGGTGACGTCACTTGCTCTATGAACTGGAAGTAGTTGCTTTGAAAGGATCGCAGATTTTGTGGAGTGACTGGCAATGTATGTAGAGGGTCCCTGGTTCGAACCCAGGTAGAGACAGTGGGAAAAGCTTTCGCATTGGGGCTATGGACCTAGATTACTAGGTGGATTGAGAAATGTGAAATGTTGAATTAGATAGCTTAAGTAGAAGAATTCTAGAAAGGTCTATGAAAATATGTTATTAAGTAGTAATGGGTAGTGGTTACAAGTACTAATGACATGATTTCGTAAGAAGGAAGATGATTAGGGCAGGTCCCCGCACCTCCCCCGTTGTGTAGGAAGGAGCGGGGGTGGGTGGGTGAGAGACAGTATATAGTTCAAATGATAGGAATATACAGTGGGGAAAAAAGTATTTAGTCAGCCACCAATTGTGCAAGTTCTCCCACTTAAAAAGATGAGAGAGGCCTGTAATTTTCATCATAGGTACACGTCAACTATGACAGACAAAATGAGATTTTTTTTCTCCAGAAAATCACATTGTATGATTTTTTATGAATTTATATGCAAATTATGGTGGAAAATAAGTATTTGGTCAATAACAAAAGTTTCTCAATACTTTGTTATATACCCTTTGTTGGCAATGACACAGGTCAAACATTTTCTGTAAGTCTTCACAAGGTTTTCACACACTGTTGCTGGTATTTTGGCCCATTCCTCCATGCAGATCTCCTCTAGAGCAGTGATGTTTTGGGGCTGTCGCTGGGCAACACAGACTTTCAAAACCCTCCAAAGATTTTCTATGGGGTTGAGATCTGGAGACTGGCTAGGCCACTCCAGGACCTTGAAATGCTTCTTACGAAGCCACTCCTTCGTTGCCCGGGCGGTGTGTTTGGGATCATTGTCATGCTGAAAGACCCAGCCACGTTTCATCTTCAATGCCCTTGCTGATGGAAGGAGGTTTTCACTCAAAATCTCACGATACATGGCCCCATTCATTCTTTCCTTTACATGGATCAGTCGTCCTGGTCCCTTTGCAGAAAAACAGCCCCAAAGCATGATGTTTCCACCCCCATGCTTCACAGTAGGTATGGTGTTCTTTGGATGCAACTCAGCATTCTTTGTCCTCCAAACACGACGAGTTGAGTTTTTACCAAAAAGTTATATTTTGGTTTCATCTGACCATATGACATTCTCCCAATCCTCTTCTGGATCATCCAAATGCACTCTAGAAAACTTCAGACGGGCCTGGACATATACTGGCTTAAGCAGGGGGACACGTCTTGCACTGCAGGATTTGAGTCCCTTTGAGTCCCTACCAAAATGTATAATTCCTCTTCCAGGAGAAAGAGATTAGCCTATCTCATTGGAATGTTGCCCAGGGCTAGGGGGAGCAGTAGTGAAGTTAGGCAGTATTTAGGTCGTAAAAGTGAGCTACCAAATGAAGTGGGGCCTGGCTATTTTTGGTTGTTGTTTTTCAATTGGGTTTTTCAAATAAAAAACAACACACCTAGTATAATGTTTATAAAGGGTTGTTATTTTGAATGTAGGGGTTTTTCAACAGTTCAAAGGTGTTAAGTCTTAAAAGAGCACACACAGTGAATTTTATGGAGTTTTTCGGTTTTGACTGAGTTTAGGGTATACATGATTTCTTATGAGAATAAATGTCATGAGAACTTAATGAACACTTGGAATAAGTAACATTTATGAAATATTTAGGATGATGGTAAGAGAATTTATTGGTACATTTGCAGATTGTAGCAAGAGAATGAGCAGTAGTAATTAATGTGTTATGGGTTAAATTTAATGTTTTAGAGGTGTGTAAATGAAGTGGGAATCCATGGCTGTCCTATGGCTGTCCTACATTATCAGTGAATGAAAGCAGAAGGGAGCCTTTTGCTTCTCTCCTCAAACAGAGAGGAAAAAGCTGCCAGGGTTGAGCAGAGTTCAGGCTAAAACCTTTATCTCTCCTTTGCTATCTTCTTGATTGATTACAGCATGTAGGGGGTTTGTGTTAGGTTTGAAAGATTTGAGTATGGACCTGTCATGTCCAACCATCAGTCTTCAGGTCAAGAGCCGGGGTAGAAAAGAGTTTGAACTAAACATGAATGTTTTTACAAGATAAGGCATTGATTGATTGGATTACTATTGATTCTGAACTGAATGAAAGTCGAATGTAGCCGCCATAATAGACAAAGGAAGGGGGAGGAGCAATAAAGAAGCAAGGGACAGTCTCAAAAATAAATAAGGGATGGCAATTGGATGATAAATTACCAATATTACCTAAGTGATTGTTTAGGTAGGTGGTAATATTGACACATGGGCAGAGACATGTGTCAAGAGGGGGGATGATAGTAGATGGTAGGATTAAATAATAAATATACGAAGGAGAGGACAAAATACTTAAATTTTTTTTTTTTTAGATACAGTCTAGAAAGAGAATACTGATGTGAACGGTATGATTAGAGAGGGGTTAAGGAAAACACACAGGAGAGCAGGAAGAAATGGGGTACACGGTCTACCGATAGTATTAATGACGATCAGGAGAACTCCAGATGAAGAAGGGTTATTACCATTGGAGAAGGGATTTGGTAGACCATACAGAATGCCCGAGTTAGGAGGACTGGAGCAGGCAGAAATAGAAATTAAGAGCACCCTAGCAGAAAACGTGGGAAGGTAGTTTATTAACCACACCGGTATGTCAGAGGTTTTGTGCCCCACAGGTGAACTAAAGGAGAAGGTGACCCACTCTATCTAACCAGGTGACTGGTGAGCATCCAGTCCCTAAAGAACAAAAACTGGAAGCAGGCCTGTTGGGAAGGGCCCTAGTAGGTTATATTGGTCACTGCCTTTGCCATTAGAATAGCAGAAAGAGCAACCTGGGTCCACGTTCCCAACTGCAAAAAGGAAAGAACACATACAAGCACCACTGAACACACGCAGAGTTAGAGAGAAGAACTGACCCAATAGGGTCTGGGGATCACCTCTATTAACGAAGATCTCCTACCCCGACCTATCATCACTGTAGTGTGTTCTCAGGGTGTGAGTATGGGGTAGTACCAAGCAGAAAGACTGAGGACAGGAGAGGGTTGGCGGTTTTGGGGAATTTGGGTGACTTGAGCTGCATCATAGTCTCGGCAATGGTCTTGATATGTCAAGATCCACCACCAATTACGCTATGCCCTTACCATTGTTAAGAAGTAAAAGAGAAGAGAAGCGACCCGACATACTGACCGTCAAGGATGAGTGGCCTACAAAATGGGAGTCAGAGAAGGGCAGACTGTAGGATTCAAAATAAGGGTTAGGGTCGTAGCCAACGGGTGGGGTACATGTCAATAAGCAACTTGGGATTATAAAATCCTATTATATTCGTGTTCGGCCTCCACGGCAGATTGTTCCTAGACTCAAGTGTTTAAACACACTTGGGGACGGGGATATGAGACCGGGCGGGACTGAACATCCAGATAGGGGGGTAAAGAGAAACAAAGACATCACCAATTATCAATTGGAGATAGTAGTAATGTGATTGACTTAAGTTCAGAAGCACAGGAGAGAATTCTGAACCTTACAGCCCTGTAACCGATGTATGGTGGGCATGTGCCAGTAAAGGCAGTTTAAGGCAGAGAATACCAAAAGGGGGGCTAGATACATGCGCCCTGGTTCTACTGATTCAGCTAGTTAGAATTAGTCACCAGGAACCAAGGAAAGGGTTAAACAGACGTAGGAGGAGTTTTAACAAGAAGGAGAATAGCCCTATTTAGATGCCATAAATAGCCATTATTTACTATTTTACACCTAGGGTTACTATACATGATTTTGACCCATTTCATAAGAGATTCTCCAAAATTGAAATGCTCCAGGCATTTATATATAAACCCCAGTCGAACTTTATCAAATGCCTTTTCGAAGTCTGCTATGAATAGCAGGCCTGGTTTCCCATATTTTCCATAGTGTTCTATTGTTTCCAATACTTGCCTTATATTATCTCCAATGTATCTTCCATGTAAAAAACCTGTCTGATTAGAATGAATAATATCCGACAATACCTTTTTAATTATATGCGCTATACATTTTGCTAGGATTTTTGCATCACAACACTGAAGTGTAAGGGGCCTCCAATTTTGTAAATGGACTGGATCTTTATATTTTCCACTTGTATCCTGTTTCAGTAATAATGAGATCAGACCTTCTTCTTGAGTGTCAGATAATCTACCATTTACATAGGAGTGGTTAAAACATGCTAATAACGGTCCGCTTAGTATATCAAAAAGTTTTGGTATACCTCGACTGGTATGCCATCCAACCCTGGAGTTTTCCCCGGACTTAAAGTCTTTAATTGCATCCAGAAGTTCCTCCTCTGTAATTTCACCTTCACATGAGTCTTTCTGTGTGGCTGTTAATTTGACATTATCAATAGAAAAAAAATCTCTACAATTAGCTTCAGTTAGAGGAGATGGAGGCGACTGAAAAGAAAACATATGCTTAAAGTACTTTTTTTCTTCCTTCAAAATATAATTTGGTGAATTATGGGTGACTCCGTCAATTGTAACCAGTTTCATTAAGTTCTTTTTGGTAGCATTCCTATGTTGAAGATTAAAAAAGAATTTTGTGCATTTTTCCCCATATTCCATCCAGTTTGCTTTATTTTTATAATATATTACACTTGATCTTTCTTGAATAAGTTTCTCCATTTCTTTTTGTTTTTCCTCTAATTTATTCTGAGCCTCTATGTTACAGTTTTTATTGCCATCTATCTGTTCTGTTAGATTTTCTATTTCCTTTCTTAGTATAAACTCTTTTGACCTAAATTGCTTTTGTTTTCGAGATGAGTACTGAATTGCATGGCCTCTAAAGGCACATTTAAAGGTGTCCCATACAATAAGGGGATTCGCTGTACCTATGTTATGTTGGAAAAAGTCAGTTATAAATATCTTTGTTCTAATTATGAATAAATTATCAACCAATAGGCTTTGATTAAATTTCCAAAATCCTCGCCCACGTGGAAATTCAGTAAGACTAATGTATATGCCTATTATATGATGGTCCGACCGCATTCTGTCCCCTATCAACACTTTTTTTTACTTTTGGTGCCAACGAGAATGAGATAAGAAAGAAGTCAAGACGACTAGCTTGATTCAGTCTCTGCCATGTATATCTCACTAGATCAGTATATTTAAGCCTCCATATATCTACTAGTTCTAATGTATCCATGACATTCACAATTTCCTTAAGAGCATGTGGGTGATTGTTTGTGGTGTGATTTCCTTTACGGTCCATTGAGCTATTTAAAACAGTATTATAATCCCCCACCATAATAATATTGTCTTGAGTTGCTTGCAGGCTTGATAATTTATTATATATATTGTCAAAGAATTGTGGATCATCATTATTTGGTCCGTAAAGGTTAATGAGCCATATCTGTTTATGGTCCAATAACATATTTAAAATAATCCATCTACCTTGCTTATCTATTTGGACAATTTGCACATTCGGATCGAAATTACTATTAATTAATATCATCACCACTTTTGAATTTCTTTGCCCATGGGAGAAGTATATTCCCCCCATTCTTTTTCCACGCTACTTCATCTCGAATTGTTGAATGAGTTTCCTGTATACAATATATATTATATTCCTTCTCTTTGAGCCATGTAAATATTGTTCTTCTTTTGTTATTATCAGCTAAGCCATTACAATTATAACTGGCTATACTTATTTCACCATACACCATAATGAGATACAAGTTTCAAGTCTATTTATCATTATATATGTTTGTAAATTTACCAATAAAAAATAGCGTAATGATTGAGTGTCCATATAGCTGTACCGTGATATTTGCATTGCAACGGAGTAACCCTTCAATTGTTCTCCACTAATTCCCCCGCTAAAGCCCCTCCCCATCCCAAGTTGAGCTGTCATCCCAGTGATCAGCATCCCACCCACGTCCCTCCGTATCCCTAAGGCCCCGAGAGGCCAGGACCCATCCATCGAAAACAGCACACAGTGGCACCCACAAAACAGAAGCAGATTAACCGCCAAAAGCATTTCCAATGCTTTCACCTCTATATATATATATATTTTATTTTTTATTTTTTATTATGCATATCCTATTTTCCATCATTATCAATTAATATGCGTAATAATGTCGGCAGTTCACGCGTAGGATTCCAACATATAACCCGGATTGCCATTGTATTACACTTAATTCATTGACAAGCAATTATTATCCTAGCAAATAATCCCTGCGGTCCATCCCATACCCTCCCCCCCAACATCCCCACACCCCCACAACAGATGCCAGACAAGCACACACTCACATACTCACATACTCCAACACACTCAACCCCCCTCCTCCACAATCCACCATAAAATCAGATACTCAACAGCTGTTATATCCCAGAGCCCAACTCGAGAAATAACTTGATTTACGAGTGCACATACAGTTAAAGCTGATTGAGAAAGCATGCAGATTGAGCAGAAATTGATAACAATGTGAGATTTGATTAATCTACTTAATCTATGTCAAGTCCTAGGTGATGGAGATCAGATCCACCCTCTTCACCTGAGACACAAACACTCTGATCCCCCGTTGTAACCATTTCCCAAGCATCTCCATGCGGTCAGACCTTTGATTATTTTGTGCCACCTGGGCCACAATGAAAAACCCCCTCTCTGATTGTCCGAGTGTGACCCCCTCCCCATGGGTTACTGCAGCCAGTGTTGCCAGCACTGCCACTACCTGGGTGGGCGTACCCCATCGGAATCCCCACCGGCTAGGTAAAAAGGTCGTAAAGGTTCTCATTAGCAGCTTTGAGAATTTCCTTGTATATTATGCTCTCCCATCAGGGGGCTCTGGCTTTGTAGGACCAACCCTGCCAGGCAGGCTCAGAATCTTGAGGGGGCGGTGTTGCTCAAATAGGTCTCTGACCGCATTTATTTCTCTGTTTAGGCTGCATATTCACAGCAGGTCCATAAAAGAGATGGGAACTTCTCTTTGGTGTATGGGTCGCTCAGTTGGGTGTCCAGGTTATAGGGTTAGGGATCTTTCCATCATGATAGGACAATGAAAAATTAGATTAGATGTATACTATATTTAAAAATGTATATCCCTCATCTACACAAAATTAAAAGCTCTCTCTCTCACTACCCCTGCTCATAGACCCCCGGTCGGCTCTGGGATATGCAACCATTTCCCCTCTCACTCACTTAACGCCGCACCTTTTCAAACACAAAAATGCACACCACATGGTTGACTGCGGAAGAAATGGGCCGAGCATGCAAACGCACCCGCATCCACATCTGCTGCAAGGGGGAAGGACGCCAGAGAGAACACAGGACCAACCACAACAACCATCCGCCAAAACAACAACCTCCTGCCAAAAAAGCCATGTTCTAATTATTTGTATTATAAGATGTATTATTCTGCTTGTTATATCGTTTTATCCTTTTATAAAATACTATACTTACTATAAATGTTATTTAATATTACAATCCCTATCATTGCTAGTATCAGGTGCTCCAATATTTGACTCCTCTATTACAACTTTTAGAATAGCCATGGAGTAGTCTTTGTGTCTCTGAACATTTGGTTGTCAATATATAATTTATCCACCACTAGTGCAACACGTTTCCCTTTTAATCTGTTTTCCTTGAAGATTGGATACAGAACTTTGCGCCTTTCTACAATCTCCCTCGGGAACTGATCATTCATGCCTATTTTCGTGCCAGCAAGTCTTTTTCCTAGGCTTTTCACCATAGCTTTGTCCTTAAAGAAAGCAAATTTGGCAACGATTGGGCGCTCATATTTCTGTCCTCTTTTTCCGAAACGATGTACACGTTCGAGTTGGATTTTATCGACAGCCTCGAGTGGGATTTGTAGCGCTGTATGCAGGAAGTCCTTCATAATATTCTCTGTTATTTCTCCCTCCTTTTCCTGAATACCCGTAAGTACTAGATTTTCCCTCATCGATCTAGTTTGGATGTCTAGTAAGGCTTCTCTCAGAAGACTGTTCTCCTTTTTTAGTTCCCTAACGTCCGTTTCCATTTTAGAGACTGTCACTTTTAATTAGTTGGTTTCTTTCTCCATTACCAAAGCTTTTTCGTCACTCATTTGAAGACTCGCTTTCAACTCTTTTACGTCTTTACTGACCAATTCTAATATGCCCAATTTGTCATTTATCGACTTCAACAGGTCGCTTTCCACACTTACCATACCCAGTGGTGAAAAGCATATATAATCTGTATCAGTTGATGAGTCGCGTTTCCTTTTGGGGATCGGCTCTCCACGCTTGTCTTCAGTCATGTTTTGGTGTTGCGTGTTGTTGTAATATTTGTCGATATATTTCTCTAGCCTTATGATCTGTTTTGTGTTATTATCCAGATTGAATTATATTAACTGTGAATATATGAAATGCAAATATTTAGTCTAACTTACTGATTTTGAATATTATGTTTTTATCTTGAGGTGTTTTGTACCGATTTCAATTCAATACGCCATCTTGTCTACGCGTGCCCAGTCGTGGGAAGGGATCTTGTTAGTATTGTTATTGTTATTATTGTTATTAATATTGTTGTTGTTGTTGTTATTGTTATTATTATTATTATTATTTGCCCCTACCACACCCTCCTCTGGTTCGAGGACTTGGTGGAAAACATAAAAATTCAGTATACTGTATATATTGTACATACAGCCACCTCCTATTTTAACTGGACTCCAAGTGAATCATTAAATCAACCGATCCCTCTAATCTTAATGCCACCCCTCAGATGTCCACAGACTAACCCATCTTTCCTAGTACACTACCATTTTACTATTTCCTTTTGCAATACATCCTAAGAGTATAATCATATTTCCCATTGATTGATCGTGGTTTTTCAGATCTCCTAACAGCACTGTTTGTAGGTCCATCTGAACACAGATATTATGACTCAGCAACCACCCCTGGACCTGACTCCAAAAGATAGCCACCGAAGGACAGTACCAAAAGATATCTATTGATTCTGTTTCTTCATTGCAGTCTGCACAGGGCTGACTGCTCAATGCCCCATATATTGAGAATAGTTTTGTGGCGAGAATTTTATATACAGTGCCTTGCAAAAGTATTCATCCCCCGTGGCTTTTTTTCCTATTTTGTTGCATTACAACCTGTAATTTAAATGGATTTTTATTTGGATTTCATGTAATGGACATATACAAAATAGTCCAAATTGGTGAAGTGAAATGAAAAAAAAAACATGTTAACAAATATTCTAAAAAATAAATAATGGAAAAGTGGTGCGTGCATATGTGTTCACCCCCTTTGCTATGAAGCCCCTAAATAAGACCTGGTGCAACCAATTACCTTCAGAAGTCACATAATTAGTTAAATAAAGTCCACCTGTGTGCAATCTAAGTGTCACATGATCTGTCACATGATCTCAGTATATACAGTTGAAGTCGGAAGTTTACATACACCTTAGCTAAATACATTTAAACTCAGTTTTTCACAACTCCTGACATTTGATCTTAGTAAATATTCCATGTCTTAGGTCAGTTAGGATCACCAATTTATTTTAAGAATGTGAAATGTCAGAATAATAGTAGAGAGAATGACTTATTTCAGCTTTTATTTCTTTCATCACATTCCCAGTGGGTCAGAAGTTTACATACACTCAATTAGTATTTGGTAGCATTGCCTTTAAATTGTCTAACTTGGGTCAAACCTTTTGGGTAGCCTTCCACAAGCTTCCCACAATAAGTTGGGTGAATTTTGGCCCATTCCTCCTGACAGAGCTGGTGTAACTGAGTCAGGTTTTTAGGACTCCTTGCTCGCACACACTTTTTCAGTTCTGCCCACAAATCTTCTATAGGATTGAGGTCAGGTCTTTGTGATGGCCACTCCAATACCTTGACTTTGTTGTCCTTAAGCAATTTTGCCACAACTTTGGAAGTATGCTTGGGGTCATTGTCCATTTGGAAGACCCATTTGCGACCAAGCTTTAACTTCCTGACTGATGTCTTGAGATGTTGCTTCAATATATCCACACTTTCCTTCCTCATGATGCCATCTATTTTGTGAAGTGCACCAGTCCCTCCGGCAGCAAACACCCCCACAGCATGATGCTGCCACCGCCGTGCTTCACGGTTGGGATGGTGTTCTTCGGCTTGCAATTATCCCGCTTTTTCCTCCAAACATAACGATGGTCATTATGGCCAAACAGTTCTATTTTTGTTTCATCAGACCAGAGGACATTTCTCCAAAAAGTACGGTCTTTGTCCCCATGTGCAGTTGCAAACCGTAGTCTGGCTTTTTTATGGCGGTTTTGGAGCAGTGGCTTCTTTTTTGCTGAGCGGTCTTTCAGGTTATGTCGATATAGGACTTGTTTTACTGTGGATATAGATACTTTTGTACCTGTTTCCTCTAGCATCTTCACAAGGTCCTTTGCTGTTGTTCGGGGATTGATTTGCACATTTCGCACCAAAGTACGTTATTGTCTAGGAGACAGAACGTGTCTCCTTCCTGAGCGGTATGACGGCTGCGTGGTCCCATGGTGTTTATACTTGCGTAGTATTGTTTGTACAGATGAACGTGGTACCTTCAGGTGTTTGGAAATTGCTCCCAAAGATGAACCAGACTTGTGGAGGTCTACAATTGTTTTTCTGAGGTCTTGGCTGATTTCTTTTGATTTTCCCATGATGTCAAGCAAAGATGCACTGAGTTTGAAGGTAGGCCTTGAAATACATCCACAGGTACACCTCCAATTATCAAATGATGTCAATTAGCCTATCAGAAGCTTCTAATGCCATGACATCATTTTCTGGAATTTTCCAAGCTGTTTAAAGGCACAGTCAACTTAGTGTATGTAAACTTCTGACCCGGTGGAATTGTGATACAGTGAATTATAAGTGAACTAATCTGTCTGTAAACAATTGTTGGAAATATTACTTGTGTCATACACAGAGTAGATGTCCTAACCGACTTGCCAAAACTATAGTTTGTTAACAAGAAATGTGTGGAGTGGTTGAAAAACTAGTTGTAATGACTCCAACCTAAGTGTATGTAAACTTCTGACTTCAACTGTATACACCTGTTCTGAAAGGCCCCAGAGTCTGTAACACCACTAAGCAAGGGGCACCACCAAGCAAGCGGCACCATGAAGACCAAGGAGCACTCCAAACAGGTCAGGGACAAAGTTGTGGAGAAGTAGAGATCAGGGTTGGGTTATAAAAAATATCTGACACTTTGAACATCCCACAGAGAGTCAACAAAGAGACCAAAGATAACCCTGAAGGAGCTGCAAAGCTCCACAATGGAGATTGGAGTATCTGTCCATAGGACCACTTTAAGCCGTACACTCCACAGATCTGGGCTTTACGGAAGAGTGGCCAGAAAAAATACATTACTTAAAGAAAAAAATAAGCAAACACCTTTGGTGTTTGCCAAAAGGCATGTGGGAGACTTCTCAAACATATGGAAGAAGGTGCTCTGGTCAGATGAGACTAAAATTTAGCTTTTTGGCCATCAAGAAAAACGCTATGTCTGGCGCAAACCCAACACCTCTCATCACCCTGAGAACAGCATACCCACAGTGAAGCATGGTGGTGGCAGCATCATGCTGTGGGGATGTTTTTCATCGGCAGGGACTGGGAAACTGGTCAGAATTGAAGAAATGATGGATGGCGCTAAATACAGGGAAATTCTTGAGGGACTTAAAGATTGCTGTACACCAGCGGAACCCATCCAACTTGAAGGAGCGTGTGCAGTTTTGCCTTGAAGAATGGGCAAAAATCCCAGTGGCTAGATGTGCCAAGCTTATAGAGACATACCCCAAGAGACTTGCAGCTTTAATTGCTGCAAAAAGTGGCTCTAGAAAGTTGACTTCGGGGGGAGTGAATAGTTATGCACGCTCAAGTTTTCTGTTTTTTTGTCTTATTTCTTGTTTGTTTCACCCCAAAAAATATTTTGCATCTTCAAAGTGGTAGGCATGTTGTGTAAATCAAATGAAACAAACCTCCAAAAATGCTATTTTTATTCCAGGTTGTAAGGCAACAAAATAGGAAAAATGCCAAGGGGGGTGAATACTTTCGCAAGCCACTGTAATAGTTTACATTGAAAAGAACAGATTGTTTTGTACATCAGTTCATAAACCCGATGCCATGATATTAGAACATCAAAAATCTGTTCCCAACTATTTTGAATTTTATACAGTATAGTTCTCAAACCTCTCGACCTTAAGTGAAACTGATACATTTGACGATTTATACCAGGAATTTTAAGCCATGTGTGGTTTTTGATTGGCGGCAGACAAACTAATTAATTCCTTTCTCTTTTGAGTAATTGCCTCATTCATTTTTGTGTCAGAGCTGCGATGAGTTGGTTATACTTTTGTATTGAGCATACATCTCAATACTTCTTCGTTAATCGTTTGTGTGACAAAATTTGACCGTCCTTATTTACAATGGAATTCATAAACATGATGCCTTCCTTATGTATATTTTCCTCTATCAGTATATTTGGTTTGGCCATATTTTTTGCTGTAATATTTGTTCAGCCTCTTCTGGAGGATGAAATTTGAATTTTAACCAACTCTGTATGGCTTCATTTAGAAAGGAGGATACTGTAGCCCTTTCCTGCTGTCAAATGACCTAGTGGCCTTATGGGTGGAATGTTATAAATATTTTTCAGAATTTCCTCAATAATAAACATTCTTTTAAAAAAATATGCCGAAAATCCGGTGTTTGTATGTCAAATGGTTTTGGTATATTTCAGTCTTCTGTGATGTACACTACCAGTGAAAAGTTTGGACACACCTACTCATTCCAGGGTTTTTCTTTATTTTTACTATTTTCTACATTGTAGGATAATAGTGAAGATATCAAATCTATGAAATAACACATATGGAATCATTTAGTAACCAAAAAAGTGTTAAACAAATCAAAATATATTTTAGATTCTTCAAAGTAGCCACCCATTGCCTTGATGACAGATTTGCACACTCTTGGCATTCTTATTTACTTTTGACTGGTACTGTATATCGGCGGACCACAGGTTTACAACCACTATGTTTATGAAGAGGTCTTCACTGGGCTTCCATGGCCTCCTGATGCTCACGTCTCAGCTGCTGGTGGTGGAAGATCCACAATCAGCAAATCTTGGTGTCTGCCTAACCTTTCTCTTCTGAACTGTGAAATTGATTGTAGGGCAAGAGGAGGAACAAATAAGTGTCCAAGAGAAAATAAGAGAAAACATGGCAACTCCTTAATACAATTCCTCGACCAATTCATTCAAAACCAATAATATTTCCCATCTCTCTCTCTCTCTTTCCTTTTGGAGCAGAGATAGCCTAACACAGCTTGCATGAGACGCAGAGGAATTCTAACATAATATATCAGTGTTAGCTTGTGTGTGTGAGTGTGTATATGCGTGTGTGTGTGTGTTTAGTTATGTAAAGGTCTGTTGAAAGAGACAGGTGGAGTGGTTGAGCATGAAAGTATAAATGGGACTGAGTATATCTCTCTAATCATCATCATTGTAGAACACACACACACGCACACACACACACACACACATGCACACACAAACACACACACACACACACACACACACACACACACACACACACACACAAGCAGGTGCCACCTGCTCCAGGCCCTAAAAGTGGGCTGTGCTCTCCTCCTGTTCTGCAATCAGTGCCAAACACTCCTGCTCAGCCCCCTACTGCTTGCCACTTTTCCAAAGCGTTCACAGGTCCCACTTCCTGCCTTTACAGTAATTGGCTATTCTCTCACTTAATGTCCACTAAATGACCAGATCTCTCTTTGTCAAGGATTATTTATTTTTTCTCTTTTCCTTCTCTTTTTTTATATTTAGTTTCCTGTTTTTAGATTCACCACATGCTTTACTACTACATCTTGCTCTCACACACACACGCACCCACACCTCAATCTATGACAGGAAGTGGAAGTGATTTACTGTCAGTTTGAAACGTGTCATATTTAAAGTAACAGGGGGCGAGCAGGAGAGATGACAGTGGAATGAAAGTAGCGAGGGAGAGCTCATCTCTTTCTCTCTCTGGCCAGAGGACAAAACCATCCCTCATTCCCCTGGGCGGTGGAGGGAGTGATCGAGTGGCACACGTCTGTGTGAAATCTTTTCTCTGCCTGCTCAAAGAGAAAACATAGAAATGGCAAAAGGCAAAAGTGGCAATCACACACACACTGGAGAAAGAGCAGAACAGAAAGGACTATGAAAAGATGTTGAACCCTCTTGTTAGTGAGAGGATGATGGTTTTTGACAGAGGGCATATGGCCTGTCTGAGGGCATGAAGTCAGTAGATGCTCAGTTGGATGCTGCAGAAAATATGTGGCTTTTACCACATTACCATGTTATTAACCTAAAAGAAACGCCTGAAACTAGATCCCCTACCTATTGGTCTTGACGAGAATAAAAAATAACTGTCGGTGGAGGTTCTCTTCTGCACTGTTGAAAAATTAAATAAATGTGGAGGAGGAGTTAAGATTGAGTGTCGCCTTGTTAACATCCAAAAGCGGAAGTCACGTCACAGGCTCTCTTTCCATTTGTAACATTTATAAGCATGGTTTCATTTTCAAAATCTAGAGATAACATATTATCTAAACTGTTATGAATTTTCTTGTCATTTTCATGTATAATTTAAGTGTTTTGACAGAGTGAAAAACGAGTGAGCTAGCTAACTTTGTATGTAGCTAAGTTAATGAGAACTAGATGGCGTCTTGGGTGATTTTTATTTCTATAAATATTTTGGCTCTTAAAAGTTGTTTTCTTTTTTTTTTACAAAGGATGGCTCAAAGTAAGTTAATTTACATGTGTACATATGAACCACGCAAATTCTATATATTTTAGAAGTTTACTTTTCATGAAAATGATATCTTACGGTTACATACTAATTGCTAACTGCTAAGGTTAGCTAGCTTAACGCTAGGTGCTAGCTAGCCTACCATTTCATATTACTAGCTAGCTTATGTTGTTGTTAGCTAACTGCTCATGTTATTTTTTTACATTTAATAAACAGGCCTCGTCTATAATTTGCTTGTACAATTAGCAGTGTATAAATAGAGTGAATGAGATGTAATGTTGCTGCCCATACAATGCATGGGTGTCATAGCTACATACACATCTAGTGAGACAAGTCTGTGTTTACACAGGAGACAAATAGTTAAACTCTCAAAGGTATGTTTAATGCACTTTTTACATATGATAGCAAGGTGATGCCAACAAAACAACATTAATTGACATGTTGCTTATATCCATTGCAGGTTGTTGTGCCACTTATTACGAGATTGTGAGGCGGGCATATCTCTCAGGTTTACCTGAGAACTTAGGGGACACAATCTTGAAGAAATATGCAAAGAAGGGTCGCCAGAGGAGAAAGCAGGTAAGCCTTTGTGTTCAAATAGCTTCTGTGTAACACTAGGTTTATTACTCCTGTATTACTTCTGGTCTTTGGAATACAAAGTGCATACAGGGCCCTATTACATTTTTCAAGTTCTATATTTGGAGTCTAGAAGAGTAGAATGAAAACAGACGTTGAATTCCACCCACCTAGTCTAGAGTGGCAGCTATAGCCCCCATAGTTCCATTATTAATCACCGATTGCTGTACTTTGTTGGAACCCTAACCGCCTCTGTATCAGAACTGCATTGACTGTTTTACTGAAAATAACAGTAATCGTGAGCTAGGTACACGTTTTGGCAAAAATTCTGTTTCCTACTTTAGTCCACATGCATGTAGCTCTGTGCACTGCCAGTATCACATGCATAACTTGTTGCATATCTCATTTGATTATAATGACCTTTGGGTAGGTGTTTGTAGGTGATATGCCCAGTGCACGGAGCCAAAGGCATGTGAAGCCCCTTTCAACCAGGTGGATGGAATTCAACTATTGAATTCACAATAGTCTTATAATACCAATAATCTCAGTCATTTCACAAGATATAAAAAATTATAATTGGGGGAACTACCATCAAGGTCAGAATGATATACAGTACCAGTCAAAAGTTTGGACACACCTACTCATTCAAGGGTTTTTCTTTATTTTTACTATTTTCTACATTGTAGAATAATAGTGAAGACATCAAAACTATGAAATAACACATATGGAATCATGTAGTAACCAAAAAAGTGTTAAACAAATCAAAATATATTTTAGATTCTTCAAAGTAGCCACCCTTTGCCTTGATGACAGATTTGCACACTCTTGGCATTCTATCAACCAGCTTCATGAGGAATACTTTTTCAACAGTCTTGAAGGAGTTCCCACATATGCTGAGCACTTGTTGGCTGCTTTTCCTTCACTCTTCGGTCCAACTCTCAATTGGGTTGAGTTCGGGTGATTGTGGAGGCCAGGTCATCGGACGCAGCACTCCATCACTCTCCTTCTTGGTCAAATAGACCTTACACAGCCTGGAGGTGTGTTATGGGTCATTGTCCTGTTGATAAACAAATTATAGTCCCACTAAGCGCAAACCAGATGGGATGGCATATCGCTGCAGAATGCTATTGTAGCCATGCTGTTTAAGTGTGCCTTGAATTCTGAGTAAATCAACGACAGAGTCACCAGCAAAGCACCCCCACACCATCACACCTCCTCCTCCATGCTTCACGGTGGGAACCACACATGCAGAGATCATCCGTTCACCTACTCTGAGTCTCACAAAGACATGGCGGTTGGAACCAAAAATCTCAAATTTGGACTCCAGACCAAAGGACAGATTTCCACCGGTCTAATGTCCATTGCTCGTGTTTCTTGGCCCAAGCAAGTCTCTTCTTATTATTGGTGTCCTTTAGTAGTGGTTTCTTTGCAGCAATTCGACCATGAAGGCCTGGTTCACGCAGTCTCCTCTGAACAGTTGATGTTGAGATGTGTCTGTTACTTGAACTCTGTAAAGCATTTATTTGGGCTGCAATTTCTGAGGCTGGTAACTCTAATGAACTTATCCTCTGCAGCAGAGGTAACTCTGGGTCTTCCTTTGCTGTGGCGGTCCTCATGAGTGCCAGTTTCATCATTGCGCTTGATGGATTTTGCTACTACACTTGAATAAACGTTTGAAGTTCTTGAAATGTTCTGGATTGACTGACCTTCATGTCTTAAAGTAATGATGGACTGTCGTTTCTCTTTGCTTATTTGAGCTGTTCTTGCCATAATATGGACTTGGTCTTTTACCAAATAGGGCTATCTTCTGTATACCACCCTTACCTTGTCACAACACAACTGATTGGCTCAAACGCATTAAGAAGGAAATAAATTCCAAAAATTGACTTTTAACAAGGCACACCAGTTAATTGAAATGCATTCCAGGTGACTATCTCATGAAGCTGGTTGAGAGAATGCCAAGAATGTGCAAAGCTGTCATCAAGGCAAAGTTTGGCTACTTTGAAGAATCTCAAATATAAAATATATTTTGATTTGTTTAACTCTTCTGTGGTTACTACATGATTCCGTATGTGTTATTTCATAGTTTTGATGTCTTCACTATTATTCTACAATGTCAAAAATAGTCAAAATAAAGAAAAACCCTGGATGAGTAGGTGTGTCCAAACTTTTGACTGGTACTCTATGTCAATTGGAATTCCCCTTTAATCCCCTAGAGTCGATTGATGCACCGGTGCGTCAATCTAAGTTACATAACAAAAACCATCCCCATATAAATCTGTCAGTTGAAGCTAGAGATATCCGTTATTTTGCATTGGATGACATCCCGAAAATCGTTCTTCTCATGTAAACGTCTGTAGTGTCCGAACCGTTTGGGCTACGAACTAATGGGAATTTAATTATCACTAATTCTCACGAAAACGATGGTGTTCTCAGTTTTTCTCTATGGCCCCCACAAGAGTCACGGGACTCGTCTGAAGGTAACCGGTACCGGTAAAAAAAACAAATGGGGTCCTAAAATTCTGTTATGTTGAGCCAGGGTGTGTGGTTTCTATGTGTTTTGTGTGCTAGGGTGTTTATCTAGTTCATTTGTTTCTATGTTGGCCGGTGTGGTTCTCAATCAGAGGCAACGTGAATCAGCTATTGCTTGTTGTCTCTGATTGGGAACCATACTTAGGTAGCCTGTTTTGCCACAGTGTTTGTGGGATCTTGTTCCGTGTTTGGTTAGTGTCTATTACCAAGGACGTAACGTATCGTTTTGTTGTTTTGTTCGTGTGATCATTCAAATTAAAAGTATGTTCGCATTCCACGCTGCGCCTTGGTCCGCTGTGTATGACGATTGTGACAGAAGATCCCACCATAACTGGACCAAGCAGCGTGTCCAGGAGCCAATGCCAGAGAGGACTCTAATGAATATCAACCTCGACTGGGTCAAGCAGCGTGAGGAGGAGAGAGGCTGGACTTTGGAGCAGAGGAGCGAGAGTCTGGCGAGAGCCATGGAGGCCTGGCCCACGGGGAGGAGAGACGGCCAGAATCTTTTTAGGGGGGGGCTCACGCCGTCGACGACGGGGCAGCAAGAGGCCGGGATAGAGTGGTTCAGTGGGTTGGCAAAGGAGGCCGCCAGGTTACGGGAGTCACTGGTCACCAGGGGGAAGGAGAATGTAGAGGCACGGCGAGAGGTACTGGGGTGTGTTGCCAGTCCGGTCCGGCCTGTTCCTGATCCCCGCGTAGGGCCAGTGGTGTGTGTCCCCAGTACGGTCCGGCTTGTTCCTGTCCCTCGCACCGAGCCTGTGGTGCGCGTCGCCAGCCCGGTCCGGCATGTTCCTGCCCCTCGCACCAAGCCTGTGGTGCGCGTCGTCAGCCCGGTCCGGCCTGTTCCTGCTCCCCGCACCAAGCCAGTGGTGCGCTTCGTCAGCCCGGTTCGGCCCGTCCCTGCTCCCCGCACCAAGCCAATGGTACGCCTCGTCAGCCCGGTCCGGCCTGTTCCTGCTCCCCGCACCAAGCTAGTGGTGCGCCTCGTCAGCCCGGTTCGGCCCGTCCCTGCTCCCCGCACCAAGCCAATGGTACGCGTCGTCAGCCCGGTCCGGCCCGTCCCTGCTCCCCGCACCAAGCCTGCGGTTTATGTTTGGCCGCGCCTTTGGGGGGGGGTACTGTCACGCCCTGGCTCTGGGACTCTGTTATGTTGAGCCAGGGTGTGTGGTTTCTATGTGTTTTGTGTGCTCGGGTGTTTATCTAGTTCATTTGTTTCTCTGTTGGCCGGTGTGGTTCTCAATCAGAGGCAACGTGAATCAGCTGTTGCTTGTTGTCTCTGATTGGGAACCATACTTAGGTAGCCTGTTTTGCCACAGTGTTTGTGGGATCTTGTTCCGTGTTTGGTTAGTGTCTATTGCCAAGGACGTCACGTATCGTTTTGTTGTTTTGTTCGTGTGATCATTCAAATTAAAAGTATGTTCGCATTCCACGCTGCGCCTTGGTCCTCTGTGTATGACGATCGTGACACCATGGACCTTTCAAACCTCAACACTATAGCACCACAGTAACCCCAATGGAGGCTCGCCCGGTGCCAAGCTTGATGACTCCTGTCAGTACAGTGCTTGATTATTTTGAATTTTAAATACGCTCGTTCATATTTCCTTCATCTGGGGCTTACCTGTTTACACCCATGTAAGCAGGTAAGCAACACATTCGAAATTCAAAGATTAAAATAATAATAATCAAGCAGAGTACTGGCAAGAGTCATCCAGTTTGGCCCAGGTCGAGCCTCCATGGGAGTAACTTAAGTTTCAGGCACTGCTTAGAATAAATGCAGATACTATTAACCACTTTCTCATGCTCTACTGAAATCAATTATCATCCTTCAAGAAGTGATTAAGTGGATTTGTGTGTTGTATTCAAGGAACAAAGAGATGTTTAGCAATAGTATAGTATAGTATAGTATAGCGATGTCGTGAGGTGCTGGGAAAGCCTTGATAGTGGTGCTAAATTATTTTTTCATGAAAAGGTGTAGGAACCCTGATGTCTGATATTAATAACAATAAAACATATTTATATAATTTATTAATGTATTCATAATTCACTGTAAGTAATTAATTCAATAATGAATTGTGATGTTAATATAATAGTGACAGCCACTAAGGCAAGCTAGCAATGACTAGCATTAGCATTCAGTGGGGCGAATAAGCATGCGCAGCCTTGAGCAAGTGCACAGCCATTTACTGACATTTATGGGAGAGACAATTTTGCAAATTTATGAACAAAAAAAAAGCTGAAAAATCACATTTACATAAGTATTCAGATCCTTTACTCAGTACTTTGTTGAAGCACCTTTGGCAGCGATTAAAGCCTCGAGTCTTCTTAGGTATGACGCTACAAGCTTGACACACCTGTATTTGGGGAGTTTCTCCCATTCCTCTCTGCAGATCCTCTCAAGCTCAATCAGGTTGGATGGGGAGCGTTGCTGCATAGCTATTTTCAGGTCTGTCCAGAGATGTTCAATCTAGTTCAAGTCCGGGATCTGGCTGGGCCACTCAAGGACATTCAAAGACTTGTCCTGAAGCCACTCCTGCGTTGTCTTGGCTGTGTGCTTAGGGTCGTTGTCCTGTTGGAAGGTGAATCTTCGCCCCAGTCTGAGGTCCTGAGTGCTCTGGAGCAGGTTTTCATCAAGGATCTCTCTGTACTTTGCTCCGTTCATCTTTCCCTCGATCCTGACTAGTCTCCCAGACTAGTCTGCCGCTGAAAAACTTCCTCACAGTATGACGCTGCCACCACCATGCTTCACCGTAGCGATGGTGCAAGGTTTCCTCCAGACTTGACTCCTGGCATTCAGGCCAAAGAGTTCGATCCTGGTTTCATCAGACCAGAGAATCTTGTTTCTCATGGGCTGAGAGTCTTTAGGTGCCTTTTGGCAAACTCCAACCGGGCTGTCATGTGCCTTTTACTGAGGAGTGGCTTCCGTCTGGCCACTCTACCGTAAAGGCCTGATTGGTGAAGTGCTGCAGAGATGGTTGTCCTTCTGGAAGGTTCTCCATCTCCATAGAGGAACTCTGGAGCTCTGTCAGAGTGACCATCGGGTTCTTGGTCACCTCCCTGACCAAGGCCCTTCTCCCCCGATTTCTCAGTTTGGTTGGGCGGCCAGCTCTAGGAAGAGTCTTGGTGGTTTCAAACGTCTTCCATTTTAGAATGATGGAGACCACGGTGGTCTTGGGGACCTTCAATGCTGCAGACATATTTTGGTACCCTTCCCCAGATCTGTGCCTCGACACAATCCTGTCTCTGAGCTCTACGGACAATTCCTTCGACCTCATGGCTTGGTTTTTGCTCTGACATGCACTGTCAACTGTGGGACCTTATATAGACAGGTGTGTGTGCCTTTCCATATCATGTCCAATCAATTGAATTTACCACAGGTGGATTCCAAGAAATATCTCAAGGATGATCAATGGAAACAGGATGCACCTGAGCTTAATTTCATGTCTCAAAGCAAAAGGTCTAAATTCTTATGTAAATAAGGTATTTCTGTTATTTATTTTTAATCCATTTGCAAAAAAATCTAAAACCCTTTTTTCACTTGGTCATTATGGGGTATTGTGTGTAGATGGCTGAAAAAAACACACAATTTAATCAATTTTAGAATAAGGCTGTAACATAACAAAATGTGGAAAAAGTCAAGGGGTCTGAATACTTTCTGAAGGCACTGTATATGTTCACCCCAAAATCATATTTTGTCAGATGTATTATTTACGTCTGGGATAGTACATGGTCAATGCATCAAAGTTCTTGTGACTGCATAAAAAAACACAGCAAGCTCAAGGCTGCCATTGATCTGCAGTGGTCTGAACCCTTGATTGACAGAGCCAATCAGCCTATCGCGGCCCTGGAGACTGACAGACATTTATTTTCAGGTCGAACGGGGGTGGGTGTGATGTGTGATCGATTGACAGGTTGTCTCTGAGCATTGAACCATGGTTAGCGGCGTCACGGAATCGGTCTATTCAAGTGTGTGCGTGTGTGTGTGTGTGTGTGTGTGTGTGTGCGCGTGTGTGTGGAAGATGGAGAGGCAGCTCTACAGATTAACCATCACACCTTGGGAGTGGTGACAGGTAAAGAATCGGCCTGTCAGACTGGCCCCTCCCACATCGGCAGCGACAGGTGGAATTAAAGCACCTATCAGCCTCCAGCACTGACAGGAGGCAGTCAGCCCTGACACACACACTCTCTCTCTCTTTCTGTCTCTTTCTCTCTCTCCCGCTCTCTTTCTATATCTCTCCCTTCTCTCCCCTGCTCTCTCTCCCACACACACATGCACTGTCTCTATATAAAGTGGGGGAAAAAAGTATTTAGTCAGCCACCAATTGTGCAAGTTCTCCCACTTAAAAAGATGAGAGAGGCCTGTAATTTTCATCATAGGTACACGTCAACTATGACAGACAAATTGAGATTTTTTTTCTCCAGAAATCACATTGTAGGATTTTTAATGCATTTATTTGCAAATTATGGTGGAAAATAAATATTTGGTCACCTACAAACAAACAAGATTTCTGGCTCTGACAGACCTGTAACTTCTTCTTTAAGAGGCTCCTCTGTCCTCCACTCGTTCCCTGTATTAATGGCACCTGTTTGAACTTGTTATCAGTATAAAACACACCTGTCCACAACCTCAAACAGTCACACTCCAAACTCCACTATGGCCAAGACCAAAGAGCTGTCAAAGGACACCAGAAACAAAACTGTAGACCTGCACCAGGCTGGGAAGACTGAATCTGCAATAGGTAAGCAGCTTGGTTTGAAGAAATCAACTGTGGGGGCAATTATTAGGAAATGGAAGACATACAAGACCACTGATAATCTCCCTCGATCTGGGGCTCCACGCAAGATCTCACCTTGTGGGGTCAAAATGATCACAAGAATGGTGAGCAAAAATCCCAGAACCACACGGGGGGACCTAGTGAATGACCTGCAGAGAGCTGGGACCAAAGTAACAAAGCCTACCATCAGTAACACACTACGCCGCCAGGGACTCAAATCCTGCAGTGCGAGACGTGTCCCCCTGCTTAAGCCAGTACATGTCCAGGCCCGTCTGAAGTTTGCTAGAGTGCATTTGGATGATCCAGAAGAGGATTGGGAGAATGTGATATGGTCAGATGAAACCAAAATATAACTTTTTGGTAAAAACTCAACTCGTCGTGTTTGGAGGACAAAGAATGCTGAGTTGCATCCAAAGAACACCATACCTACTGTGAAGCATGGGGGTGGAAACATCATGCTTTGGGGCTGTTTTTCTGCAAAGGGACCAGGACGACTGATCCGTGTAAAGGAAAGAATGAATGGGGCCATGTATCGTGAGATTTTGAGTGAAAACCTCCTTCCATCAGCAAGGGCATTGAAGATGAAACGTGGCTGGGTCTTTCAGCATGACAATGATCCCAAACACACCGCCCGGGCAACGAAGGAGTGGCATCGTAAGAAGCATTTCAAGGTCCTGGAGTGGCCTAGCCAGTCTCCAGATCTCAACCCCATAGAAAATCTTTGGAGGGAGTTGAAAGTCTGTGATGCCCAGCGACAGCCCCAAAACATCACTGCTCTAGAGGAGATCTGCATGGAGGAATGGGCCAAAATACCAGCAACAGTGTGTGAAAACCTTGTGAAGACTTACAGAAAACGTTTGACCTGTGTCATTGCCAACAAAGGGTATATAACAAAGTATTGAGAAACTTTTGTTATTGACCAAATACTTATTTTCCACCATAATTTGCATATAAATTCATTAAAAGTCCTACAATATGATTTTCTGGATTTTTTTTCCTCATTTTGTCTGTCATAGTTGACGTGTACCTATGATGAAAATTACAGGCCTCTCTCATCTTTTTAAGTCGGAGAACTTGCACAATTGGTGGCTGACTAAATACTTTTTTCCCCCACTGTATATATATATCACTCTCTTTCTCAGGTGTAGTGTGTAGCTTGCTGAGTGTCATTTAGTCACCTGTTACACCCAGCTTCAACTGCTGCCATGGAGGATGTTATTAAACACACTCACGTCTCGTCAATGTCAGCTCACTACAGTAGAAGTCAGAGATGTGTGTGTGCATGTGTGTGTACGCACGCTCACCCTGCCATTCATGAACTGCACGGACCACAGGCAGATAGACAGAAGGGTCTGTTCACATAAGACGAGTAGCTAATTTCCTTTATCCTGTTGTTGGAGGGTGAAAGGAGGAACTCTGGAGATAAATCTTTCTCTTCCTCTCTCTCCTTCTATCTGACTCCGTCTCTCTGACTGTTTCGCTCCACTCTTTATCTCTGTCTCGGTCTCGCTCTCTTTTCCCACATAGAAAGGCTTTCAGATTATAGGGTTTCTGCCCCCTCCCTTCTGTCCCCCCTCTCTATCGCACTCTCTCTCTCTCCTTCTCTCCTGGTTTAGCGTGGGATTCGGTGGGTGCCATTACTCAAACATAGCCTGTCAGTGGAGATAACAGTTGTCGGTTGCTGAACACTGTACAGAGTGTTGCATAGACTGCCAAAATCTGGAACCATATTTCTCTTCTCTTTGCATAATTCCACATTGAGCATTTTACATGGCTGCTCCAGTCCAAACCATAAACCAGGGTCATTTTTTAAAAGAAGTTGTCACATCATATCTCAAAAATCATAATTAGTGGAAAAAAATTCCTAAGTTGCAAAATGTCGATTCAGCATCTTAATAAATGTGAATGTGCAGGCCCGCAGCAAATGAGTTGGATAGTTTTGCTGATAACTTTATCAATCTGCCTCTTAATAACTACCTCTTTCTAACCGACAACCACTATTCTATACCTAGTATGTTTTTTTTGTGAGGGGGTTACACTAATAACTCTTGCTACTGTACTCTGTCTTGGTTTCTCATATCCAAATAGGTATTTTATTCCTGGATATCTACTGCCATCTAGATGACAATGCCAGGATGAGCTCACAGACATACTGGTTCAAGCAGTAGGGTATTTGTTGTACCGGTTGTCCATACCGGTCAGCACAGGCCCACCTCAACCACTCACTGACTGTATGAATCATCCCTTTGTTTGGCTTTGCAGTGGGTGGTCCTGCAGGACGCCATGACAACGAGAGAGGATGCATATGGTTGAGCAGTTTCCTGTTCCATGGCTGACAGGGTGTGTTGGGTGTTATGGATGTGCTGTTGACGTGTTATTGTGAGGACAGTCACTCTCTGAAAGAACCTGTTCCGATGAATCTGCACCTGTTCCTAATGCTCCCAAAACCATAGGTTCACCTCCTCCTCTATTCCCATCCCACTGTATGCTGTAAATAGGGCAACCCACCATGGAACTTTGCTTTGAATGGGAGTGTCTGTTCAAGAACATTCTCAATCTATCTTTTTCATTATAGTGAGGTCAGAGTGGCATCCGGAGCTTCTATAGCTCTGTCAGTACTCGGCATGTGATCAGCATGTGCGTGAACTGCGTGACTACGTGTGTGTGTATGTGTGTGTTCAGCACACACTATCTTTGTTTTTTTGTATCTCTCTGTGTGTGGCCTAGCAGAAAAGTGTCTGAATGGTTTGCAATACTTTCATACTGTCTGTGTCAAGAAGCCCTTTGGTTGTGTTTCTCTGCATGTGTGGTCTTGGTGAAGATGATTGGAATAGTTTGCGTAACTCACAACAACTGGGTTTTAGCATTTTGAACAGACCACTGAGTACTGGGTTATTGGTCCTGGTACTGTATGAAGAGACAGTACCTTAAAAAACTGCTTGACTTTCTCACACACTAATTAAAACGCCACACACACATACACACACACACACTGCAGATCCAGCCTCATATTCTATCCTGGGAACTGACAGAGCAGCAAGGTAAGGTGTGAAAGGGTGATGAGGATGACAGTTAAGGAGTTGGCCGCCACAAAGCCCTCTGGCTGACAGCACTGATATGACCATTCCAATACCTACATCCTTTCTAGACCATCTGGACACACCTAAGAAAACATAAGCCTATGCAACATTAACCTATTAAAAACAGCTCTGTAGCAATGAGGTTTGTCCAGTAGGCTATAGGCCCAATACATTATCACCGCATATTGGCTATGCTTGAATTGTCCTGCCAATATTGTTCTTCTCAGACCATTTTGAAATTATATTTTGAAAATGTAGGTATATGATCACACTGGTAATAGATAACGTGTTGTATTACTTGTGAGTCACAGCTGAGTGAGCATAATAATTTGCTTCTTTTTAAATGTTACTTAGACTTTACTAACAACAAGAGGGCTTTGTGTTGGAGCCAATTTCTTCCCATTTAAGAAACAAGAGGTAGGCCTACCTGTTTGACAGACGAAATTAGGCTATAGGCTGCTATATCCATAGATTTGTTGGTCAATGCCTCTACCCACCATGCACTCTTTAGATAGCTTACCTCCATGTCAGTGAAAGGCTGTTAAGTTAAAATAAAGACTTGAATTGGCCTGCATCTGATGGTCAGTCTGAGCCGAGGAAGAGAGCAGCCGTGAGGCTGCTTCTCTCACACAACTCACCGTCCCTCAGCTCTCCCTCGCTCCACTGAGAAAAGTGGACACAGTCTTCCAGCATTATTTCTTTCTCATGCACCAATTCATGTTGTTACTCCTATGACCAGAGAAAATCAAGTATTCCTTGATATTAAAAAAGACACTAGCCGCTAATAATAACATCGCAAGCTTATCGAAACACGTTGCTATACTCATTATTGAAGCTGCAGTGGATGTATGGAGAACGCACATTTGATGACTTATAAAATTGTTGAACTAAGTGTTGACAGTGCACTTCAACATGAACTTACTTATAAAAACCGCAGCTCTTTGCTGTATTCATTGAGTCTCTGTGCACTGGAGTCTTCTTTTTACAGACCATGGCTCGAGGAAACTGTGCAGACATGGTGACCTGAGCTATTTGATTGGCCAGCGGTAGGCTATAGGTGCACTTTATTTGCTCTCTGTGCCTGCCGGGTATGCAGAGTTCTACCTTCAGACTCATGAAATGGTTCAAAATGGGAAAACTTTGACTTCCCGGCGCTAGGGCTGCTGAATCATGTGCACCTACTGCCAACAGAGGTAAGGGAGTGAATGTTATTTATAATAAGGGTTACATGGAGAAAATCTGACCTCTCTGAAATGAAAATGGATGGTCCTCCTTTCAGCAAAATAACATTTAACCTAAACCCTCCCTGAAAGCTTAAAAAACTAAACAAATGACCCTCTCCTATACCCCAAATAATAATTAAAACAAAGTGGATAGCAGAGAACATATCTACCGTTTACCCTCACTTCTTGGACACACCAGAGCCTTAGATATGCAGTTTTATAAACTGTTCTTCTTCCTAAAAGTATTACAGGGCAACACAAGTGTTTTGATAGTACAGAGGGCTGTGGAGCCAGAAGGTTGTGAGTTCGCAGACCACCGTGGACAAGAGTAGGGGTGGAAAGATATCCTTTATAGTAAAAGCATTGCATTAATCTATCGTTGTCTTTGCAGATCTGAGAAAAAAATTACTTTTTAAAAACATTTAATGCAATTCTACGTCATTTTACATTTTAGCAGAATCTTTTTTAATACCACACAAATTATCAAAATGACAGGCTAAGAATGGACAGAGAGATAGGCCTACACACACTCCAATGCCAAATCAGTGTGTCTTGTTTCCAACGAATAATTAAATCTGAGACATCATTAGGAATCTGAGAATGGTACTTTCAAAAGTTAGGCCTACCTTTCCACGCCAGGCAGGGTAGGCCTACCGAGCAGAAAAATGTAAGCTTTACCTGCTGGCTGTTCTTCTTCTGTGGCTTAACTCAATGAGAGAAGGTCACAAGTGTTTCCCTGAAAGCTGTCTGGGTTTAAACATCTTCTATTGTAAGGAAAGTGAATAGCTTAATCAATTGATAGTGACAGAATTAGATTACTTCCCAAGCAAAATCTATATAAAGTCTATAACAGCGCTAAAGTGTATATTAGCGCTTTGGTCCACGATGCTTTATGCTAGAAACAAGCTGCAAAATACCCTGGAAATACATGACTCCGATGCATATGGGAATTTCATTGTTTAGTTTCTTTCACATTCAGAAGATGAGCTACAACCTTTTATAGCCGAGAATAAAAAAACTAATCGGATCCATTTTCTTCAAAATCTTAAACTAACAAGGTGTAGACCTGTGCTTTTTGCCATTTTCCTTAATAAAAGGTTGGCCTATGGCATACTCTCTCATACCCCTTCAATTCGAGTCTTGATTTTAACTTAACAGCCTTTCACTGACATGGAGGTAAGCTAAAAGAGTGCATGGTGGGTGGAGGAATTGACAGACATCTATGCATATAGCAGCCTATAGCCTAATTTTGTTTGTCAAACAGGTAGGCCTACATCTTCTTTCTTAAGTGGGAAGAACAACACAAAGCCCTCTTGTTGTAAATAAAGTCTAATTAAAATAAAGATGATTGAAATGAATTATGCCTACTCGAATTTGTCTTTCAGCACCATGAGCTGTCCATTTCCGATTGATTGTGCCTCGGCTGCTGCTTCAGTTTACTAGAATCTGGCTTATTGTGAGGTCAAAAACTCTGATAAATACATCATGGGCAAGAAACATATTGTTTTTAATAAAATAAATTATAGTATTAGCAAGCTATCCAAGTTGACCTCATGTTCCCCTTCTCATCTTTGCACTCTCCTTCTCAAACTGAAACAAGCATAGGCTATAGGCAAGTCCGCGCGCAAGTGCTAATCAAAAATTATTTTCAGAAGAAGCCTTTGACTCTCCTCCTGAACTGCCACCGTAGGCCTACACAGCACAGCCATTGGTTAGGCAGCACACAAACAAGTTTTGAACAGCAAGAGCAAAGCAGGCCGGGGCTCAGGGTTGGAATATCCATTGCAGTGTGTAATGCAGCCTAGTTTTATCGACACCCTCCCAGCAGCTATCTTAGAAATATAACTTTGCTCTGTGCTTCTCCGAGCAGAAACGTCCTTTAGGCTATGGATCATATTGCGTGTACAGCGGAAATTCAGAGATGAGGGTCTGCATCTGGCCCACATCGATATACAGAGCATTCAGAGATGAGGGGCTGCATCTGGCCCACATCGATATACAGAGCATTCAGAGATGAGGGGCTGCATCTGGCCCACATCGATATACAGAGCATTCAGAGATGAGGGGCTGCATCTGGCCCACATCGATATACAGAGCATTCAGAGATGAGGGGCTGCATCTGGCCCACATCGATATACAGAGCATTCAGAGATGAGGGGCTGCATCTGGCCCACATCGATATACAGAGCATTCAGAGATGAGGGGCTGCATCTGGCCCACATCGATATACAGAGCATTCAGAGATGAGGGGCTGCATCTGGCCCACATCGATATACAGAGCATTCGGACAGTATTCAGACTCCTTGACTTTCCACATTTTGTTACGTTACAGCCTTATTCTAAAATGGATTAAATTACATGTTTTCCTCATCTATCTACACACAATAACCCATTATGAAAAAGCAAAAGCAAATGTATTAGAAATAAAAAACAGAAATACCCTATTTACAGACCCTTTGCTATGAGACTCGAAATTGAGCTCAGGTGCATTCTGTTTCCATTGATCATCCTTGAGATGTTTCTACAACTTGATTGGAGTCCACCTGTGGTAAATTCAATTGATTGGACATAATTTGGAAAAGCACACACCTGTCTATATAAGGTCCCACAGTTGACAGTGCATGTCAGAGCAAAAATCAAGTCATGAGGTCGAAGAAATTGTCCATAGAGCTCCGAGTCAGGATTGTGTCGAGGCACAGATCTGGGGAAGGGTACTAAAACATTTCTGCAGCTTTGAAGGTCCCCAAGAACACAGTGGCCTCCATCATTCTTAAATGGAAGAAGTTTGGAACCACCAAGACTCTTCCGAGAGCTGGCTGCCCAACCAAACTGAGCAATCGGGGGAGAAGGCCCTTGGTCAGGGAGGTGACCAAGAACCCGATGGTCACTCTGACAGAGCTCCAGAGTTCCTCTGTGGCAATGGGAGAACCTTCCAGAAGGACAACCATCTCTGCAGCACTCCACCAATCAGTCCTTTACGGTAGAGTGGCCAGACGGAAGCAACTCCTCAGTAAAAGGCACATGACAGCCCGCTTGGATTATTTTTAGTCATTCATATGTGTGCTTTTATGTCCATATCTTTTTGACACGGCAAAGCAGTCAGCAGTTTTTTTTCAAGCTTTATATCCATGTGTCCAGCAGAGGGCAGTAGACACTAGATAATAAAATGAATGTATGGTAAATACCTGCTGCTGCTGGGATTGTCAATGTGAGTCACCAGCTGATTAATAGCCCTACCAGCCCTGCCTGCTTTCTCCTCTCTCTCCCTCTCTCCCTCCCTCCCTCTCTTTTCTTTGTATACAGCCAAAGGCAGGTGTCCGCTTATGTGTGCTGCGGCCCCACAGCAGATGTCGACAGAATGCACATGTAACAACACACAACAACATGCACCTGGATGACTAGTTAGATTGTAATTGAAAAGGACAATTTGTTTTGAAGTGACCTACCTAGCTACATAAAGGTTCTCAGTAAAGAGGAAAATATTGATGTAACACAAGGTCACCAAGAGTGTTTGAATGCAGAAATACACAATTGATTAAATGTTAGTGAATTTAATTACATAGGCTTTTCTTAGAATCCAAGTATATCTAATCACCATAGTACTTGGAAATTGTTCCTAAAGACAGTTATCTCACACCTCAGTATTAGCTGGTCATGGTTCGGGCTAAGCCCCTTAGTTCCAGTGAAGGGAAATCTTAATGCTACAGCATACAATGACTTTCTAGACGATTCTGTGCTTCGTGTTTCAGCATGACAATGCCCCTGTGCACAAAGTGGGGTCCATACAGAAATGGTTTGTCGAGATCAGTGTGGAAGAACTTGACCTGCCTGCACAGAGCCCTGACCTCAACCCCATTGAACACCTTTGGGATTAATTGGAACGCCGACTGCGAGCCAGGCCTAATCGCCCAACATCAGTGCCCGACCTCACTAATGCTCTTGTGGCTGAATGGAAGCATGTCCCTGCAGTAATGTTCCAACATCTAGTGGAAAGCCTTCCCAGAAGAGTGGAGGATGTTATAGCATCAAAGGGGGGACCAACTCCATATTAATGCCCATGACTTTGGAATGAGATGTTCAACATATGTCCACATACTTTTGGTCATGTGGTGTAAGTTGCATAATTTAAGTAACCTCATCAGTATATAGCTTCCTTGACTGTTTTAGAATCTTGAGTTACAAAGACATCTATTGACTTTCCACAAAATATATAGGAATATCTGTATTTATTTAGATTTGAATTGTAATTCATTGTTTTCCTACTCTATTACAGTACTAAATACTGTATATGTTATGTGTTGTGAGGTATATTTATTTATTGCAAGTACAGGTATAAATGTTTTACTTTGAACTCCCGAGTGGCGCAGTGGTCTAAGGCACTGCATCGCAGTGCTAGCTGTGCCACTAGAGATCCTGGTTTGAGTCCAGGTTCTGTCGCAGTTGGCCGCGACCGGGAGACCCATGGGCGGCGCACAATTGGTCCAGCGTCGTCCAAGGTAGGGGAGGGTTTGGCCGGCAGGGATGTGGGTTCGTTTCCCACAGGGGGCCAGTATGAAAAAAACAAACACGTATGCATTCACTAACTGTAAGTCGCTCTGGATAAGAGCGTCTGCTAAATAGCTAAAATTTAATGTAAATGTAGCTGTTGGCCATTAGCTCGATATGTTTGTAGAGAACGTTTGCTGTGACTCTTGTTTGTTGTCAGTAGGGACTAAAGCTGTTTCCTTCCTGCCTTTATTGGGGCACATGTCAAACTTTGGGGAGGGTCTCTAAATATTGATAATTTGACTGAGACGTGCCGACAGCAAGACGCATCAATCTCACTGGAGAAAGCATCCAAGTGAGCGAAACAGTGCCCCTATGTCTCACAATGTATCTGATGCGCTCTGGCCAAAAAGAGTATGAAATGTCATACTCTTTTTGGCCAGACAGCATCAGATACATGGGCTACAAATACTGAGAAAGAGGGGCGCTGTTTCGTTCGCTCAGATGCATTCTCCAGTGAGATAGAATCAGCCACTTGCCAATTGAAGGAAAAGTATTATTATTATTATTATTATTATTATTATTATTATTATTATTATTATTATTATTATTATTATTATTATTATTATTATTATCATTATTATTATGTTTTTTTTTATAAGGGGGGGTAGATCAGCTTTAATATTGCAGATAGATTGTAACTTCCATCAATGTAATTGTCTGCATCACTTCCAATCCCCCATATGTTTTTTTTTTCTCTCGCAAATATATATATATATATATGTATACATATATGTATATATACACAAACATACATATACACATACATACATATAAATTAATATACATACATATATATATACATATCCTTTAAAAAAATATATTTCCCTTTATTACTTTCCAACCCCACCACCCCTTCCCTAATTGGAGTAAATTAGTGAACAACAACGCTTAGGCCTCTACTTCCAGCTTATACATACTATATACATTTTATGGACACAGTCAAATTGAAGGAAAATTATTAACATTATTATTTTATTTATTTATTTTTTCTTCACATTTTTTGGGGGAAGCATTGCTTCCCTATGCATCCATGAATATATCCCACTATAGTAGACCTAATGACAATCGCTGAATGTTATTACATTTTGATGTTTGTAACAGATGTCTCGTTCCATTCATAACGGTGCATGCACAGTGCACTGTTTGGCTGCTGGAATTATGTTGGAGTGGAGCAGCCACAGGTAGCCTATTTTTGTAACTGGTTTGTTTGACAGTCAGATGAAAACATCATGACTGGTTGTGTTCATGCCACATTAAAATGTAATACATTTTTAACGTTAAATGTCTTTACTATTAGGCCCATAAAACATGTCCCCCAATAGAGGCTCCCCCGAATGTCACGGTATAATTCCCACTCTGTCTCTAGTTTTATTATCCTCATGTTACATGATGGAGGACCTGCTATGACATGTCTTATATGAATATTTGCAGAGTTATGTTGCAACATGGACATTGCTGACATCTACACAACATCAGTGCTGAACAGTTCCTATGCAGGGTTTCCTTGTCAACTTCATCAACAGCAGGTAGCACTGGGCCAGTCACATGATGTCCTCTGACTGGGAAGGACACCTCTAATGGTACAACGGTTCCGTGTCAGAGTGTCAGGTGATTTTCCGTTCCACTGCTGCCTCTGCAGGAGGACAAGGTCATGTGGGGCTGGAATGTGGAATGCAGCTAGTGGCTTTCCAGAGTGGCGGCATGCCCCTCTGTGACATCATCAGACTGCTGACTGACCACTAAGGGGTCTTTCTTTTGTTTTTTTAGGATGCATGATTTCTGATTGCTATTCTCAACATTGTTTTTGTATGCAACAATGCATTAGTTTCATTGCACAATTTTAGGAAGCTCAATAGTCAAGTCACTTCTTGTTTTTTCTTCTATTACAATGCCAGCATAGCATACCTATCTTTCACGCATCTCTTTTCCCCTACGGATCCCACGCCATCAGAAGTGACTTACATAAAGTGTTCACAATACTCCGGAGTAGTGGTGTAAGTTTAACTGGTCCTGAGACTGTCTATACTGTGGGTCACCCTATGGGAGCCTGGGAGATATACTGTAGGTCACACAAACCCAATCAGGCCTTTATTCCTGGGTGTCAGAGTCCACAGAGAGAGAGAGAGAGAGAGAGAGAGAGAGAGAGAGAGAGAGAGAGAGAGAGAGAGAGAGAGAGAGAGAGAGAGAGAGAGAGAGAGAGAGAGAGAGAGAGAGAGAGAGAGAGAGAGAGAGAGAGAGAGAGAGAGAGAGAGAGAGAGAGAGAGAGAGAGAGAGAGAGAGACTGAAAATCCTGTCTCGGGACAAAGCACCTGTTTATTGCTTCCCAGCCAGGAATGCATAAAGTATAGGCATGGCAAACAGTAAAGGAAATCCAGTCTTACAAGAGCCATCAGCAGGCAATACACACGCTGGCTCGGGAGTAGGGATTAACAAGGGTAACCGGGATCCTGGGACTGTCCTGGGACCACTCTTCACATTTCCGGAAAAAAAGAAACCCGGGAAATTACAAAATTTTCTCCCAATGTCTCACTAATGCAATTCCACAAAACAAACAACATGTACAGCAGCATATTGGTAAAACATTAAATAGCACATTATCAAAACAGGTTGTAGAACGGAAGCCTTTAGCCTGGCACAGCTGACCTCAATGCAGTTTAGAGTTCTCATCAGAACTGAAAATTCGATGCCGGTCCAACCCATTGGGCCTAGAAAAAGCGAAGAGAGGAAAACTCACCTTAGTTATGATCAACTGAATGATGAAACTATTGGAATAAAGTTGGTTAATGAAATTGAAGCCATGTATCAGATTATTGCTTATACTGAAACTCCCAAAGTCATACACAACCATTATACTAATTTAAAGCAATAATCGTGTGTGGTCATCTAGGTTATAATTTCAGCACCGTTTTGATAGGGACAGGGCCATCGCTGCTTTGAGACAAGAGTGGGGGACTCTTCTAGATAAATCAATAGATGTCAGATCTTTGTTTTCACTGAACTCCGTTTGGCTATTTGGTAACAATTAGGCTGGGGAAATGTTAGCTAAATTGAGGTGAGTGCAAATGATCATCTTTATTCTAGTTTGCTCATATATTAGCTGATCAGAACATTTTGCTAGCATGTTATACGAGTGGATTTTGCTATTCACTCACCTAATAGCCTGTCCTACTCCCGATCAAAAGCCTGTGACTTGTCTGATAATCAATCAATGTGATTGTGTTTCATGGAATCTCTGTCTGTATATTCGGTTAATTGATCTTTGGCTGGACAAGTGGAAGTGGTAGCCTATTTATTCGTTTGCTCATCTATCACTGATCAGAAACATTTAGCATGTAATAATGTAGCCTAAATCAACAGTAGCCTATTATTTATCTATTGACTCACGTAGTAACCTTATATAGCCTTATATAGAGCCTAGGCTATTTTCCTGTCGTCTCAATCCTACTGAAACCCAAAATCCTGACTCCTGTCTCGCATGAAAATTCCTAACTTTTTTCTGTAATCCATAGGTTGCATTATCAAAGCACGTCTGGCCTATATGTCCAAATACCACTATAACATTTCTGCCGCTTCTCTGCTTAGCAACTTTGGTAATTTGCTTTTTGTTTGACTGCCATTACACAGTTTGTATGATATGTCAATGTTATGGCCTACTCGGGGTGTGTTCTGTGCGTCCTGAGCGCACTCTGTGTCGAGATAGCCGAGGCCTACGCTGAAATACGCTGAATTCATTGAGGACATGATATTTATGACATGATATTTATGAACGGCCTGTTTCACAACAATGTAATTGGGATCAAAGTTACTCTATCATTACTAAATGTCAGTTTCACTTGCTGTGAAATCGTTACATAGTGGCGCAGCCAAGACTGCAATGTGGAGCAGCGACAATCTTATTTTGGTAGAACCTGAGTGACTATATCTTGGTTTTATGTGCTTTAAATTGTCACTTCCGATTTTTGCGGTATTTCCCGGGACTCTATGAATTATTCCTGATATTGAAACTTGGTCGATTTTCTGGAAAATATTGATCCCTACTCTGGAGGACTGGAGTCTGACATCACTGGATTAGATACTGTAACCACTCCACCTCAGCAGACATCTGTTTAAAGTTAGCCTTTTGCCTCCCGAGTGGCATAGTGGTCCAAGGCACTGCATCGCAGTGTTGCGGTGTCACTACAGCCTGTGGTTCGATCCCAGGCTGTGTCATTACCGGCCGTGACAGGGAGTCCCATAGGGTGGCGCACAATTGTCCCAGCGTCGTCTGGGTTAGGGAAGAGTTTGGCTCATCGTGCTTTAGTGACTCCTTGTGGTGGGCCAGGCGCCTGCAGGCTGACTTCGGTCGTCAGTTGAACAGTGTTTCCTCCGACACATTGGTGCAGCTGGCTTCCGGGTTAAGTGAGCGGGTGTTAAGAAGCGCGGCTTGGTGGGTCATGTTTCGGAGGACGCATGACTCGACCTTCGCCTCTCCCGAGCCCATTGGGGAGTTGCAGCGATGAGACAAGATCGTAATCACGAGAGGGGTAAAACAATTTATTTATTTTATTTTTAAGTTAGCCTTTTAAATTAGAGACTGGTTTGGAGCCAGCAACAGAGACTGTGACCTTTGAGTACCTGAGTTTGAAACCACTGGCCTACATGTTGTATGTTGCATGACCCACTTGCCCTGATTGTAGATTGTTCTGTAGAAGAGCTTCAGTTTACTGTAATGGACTAAGATGTAGGTCAGTGCTTACAGAGGGGTTAGGACCGTGGAATCCTGTCCCTGGATTCAGTGTTTTCTCCATCCCCTCACTGTAGGCTTGTATTTCTGTTTTCATGGAGGGTCGTGCATCTGTGTCAAAAAACAAGTGACCCACTGAACTGCATATGGTCACCGTGACCTGGGGAGTGTGTGTGTGATTGTGCGTGTGTGTGTGAGTGATTGTGTGTGTGTGTGTTTGAGAGAGAGAGAGAGAGAGAGAGAGAGAGAGAGAGAGAGAGAGAGAGAGAGAGAGAGAGAGAGAGAGAGAGAGAGAGAGAGAGAGAGAGAGAGAGCGCGTGTGTTGCGTCTCTCCAGAAAAATATACCACTTTCTACAACAGACACTAAAGGGTCTACATTACTCCATGGAATCTAAACCCACAGAGGTAGGAGAAATGCACACACACACTCACACAGGCTTCCTGTTTGTGACAAACCACACTGCAAAACATGCCCCTCACTACAGCCCCTAATTCACAAACAACCCAGATTGTACCACTGTTCTCCTGAGTCATCCTTCACTGTGATTACACTCTTACAACACACACACAAATACACACACACTCAACACACACACATACACGCATACACACACATACACACATACATACACACACACACACACACACACACACATACACATACACACATACACACACACACTGATATTCCCTGACCAGAGAGCAGGAAAGGAAATCAATAGCTATTGGAAAGCACTTCCAGTATAGTATAATTTTCCCTAGCTCCTCCTACTGTATGTGCAGGCCATGAGATGTTACTGTAAGGCCTAATACAAGCTATAGCTCGCTTGCCTTTATGCTGTCACTGGAATAACTAAAAAGTTATTACATAGTTGTTGTTTTTCTCACAAATCCAGAACATCTCTTCACTGAGAATAAAAGGCAGATTTCTGGAAGATTCTGTTTTGTATTTGTACTGAGAAATCCAGGCTAGACAATCTCACATACCCACCCTGAACAGAATACCCACCCTGAACAGAATACCCACCCTGTCTGTCTTGATCAAACCTGCCCCAGACATGTGAAATCAGAATAGGGGAACACACGCTGGCCAGCCAATAAGACATGATAAAGCTGAGGGTAAGGAACACAATGACACTCTGAATGACCTGCTCCTCACATCACTGTGTGTGCTGCACACAGAGATATATAAAGATATACCATTCAAAGGACAGTTCATAATAGTGTGATTGGAGGCTATGCTATTTTTTAGACTGCAACATCATGCACTTGAACCAAGCAAACAGATAACATAGCTTTTTGACTGGCTGGATGCAGATAAACATGTTATTTCAGCCACACAGTACATTCTGCATTCTGTCCTCATGTTAGCTGATTGCTATTGTGATGTCGTCTGTTTTGATGTTCTCCATTGTGATGTAATTTCTTCTAATGTTCTCCATTGTGATGTAATTTCTTCTAATGTTCTCCATTGTGATGGCAAGTGTTTTGGTTTTCTCTGATGTGATGTCATGTGTTCTGATGTTTTCTGTTGTGTTTTGATTAAATTTTTTTATTCGATTTTTTAGGATCCCCGACAGCTACACTTACTTGGGTCTGACACATAACGAAAAAGACATTACAGACTTTACAATTTACATACATTTAAAAACATTAACTTGTAGTGTGTGTGTATGTGTGTGTGTGTGTGTGTGCGTGTGCATATGTGTGTGTGTATGTGTGTGTGTTCATGTCAGTACATACACAAGTAGGTCACATGGGGGAGAGGCATTGTGCCGTGAGGTGTTGCTTTATTTGTTTTTTGATTTTAATGGCTTCTGATGATGTGTTGTGATGTCATGTCTTCTGTTGTTCTCTGTTGTGATGTCATGTCTTCTAATGCTTTCTGTTATAAAATCATGGCTTCTGAAGATGTGTTTCGATGTCATGTCTTCTGATGTTCTCTGTTGTGATGTCATGACTTCTGATGTTCTCTGTTGTGATGTCATGTCTTCTGATGTTTTCTGATGTGATGTCATGTCTTCTGAACGATCTGGCCTTAATGGCCTGTCACGCCCTGGCTCTGGGGACTCTTAAATGTTGAGCCAGGGTGTGTAGTTTCTATGTTGTGTTTTCTATGTTTAGTTTCTAGATCGTTTAGATCTATGTTGGCCAGGGTGGTTCCCAATCAGAGGCAGCTGTAGCTCGTTGTCTCTGATTGGGGACCATACTTAGGTAGCCTGTTGGCACTAGTGGGTTGTGGGATCTTGTAAGGTATGTTGTTTGTATGCTACCTTGGACTTCACGTTTCGTTTGTTGTTTTGTCGTGTGTTTAGTCGTTAATAAATATGAATGTATATCACGCTGCGCCTTGGTCCTTCTCGTCCGTAAACGATCGTGACATGGCCATGTACTCTTATAATTTCCAACTGGCACAGCCAGAAGAGGACTGGCCACCCCTCGGAGACTGGCCACCCCTCTCTATTCCTGCCTTTTTATGTAGTTTTTGCTAGCCACCGTGCTTCTACATCTGCATTGCTTGCTCTATGGGCTTTTAGGCTGGGTTTCTGTATAAGCTCTTTGTGACAACTGCTAATATAAAAAGGGCTTTATAAATACATTTGATTGATTGATTGGTTTGGGCTTGTTAGCTTTGAGAGGTCCGGCCCACAGAGCAGTTTTCTTTCTCCTCTGACAGTGAAACACCAAACCCCTACTCTAAAGTCTAGGGACAAACATCACACACACCTCACAGCTCCTCTCACCTGCATTGCAAACCCTGATAGAGCACAACTAAATCAGTTAGGATCCAGACTTTGTCACCAAGCAATAGAGGTCATGTGTGTTTGACTGCAAATGTAGAGACAAACATTACACACGCCACAGCTCTGACAGAACTGTATTCTACAAACCACACTTGAACGAAGCAACCTGCCAACTTGTCATTTAATTAGATGTCCATCTTCACAGTTTAATATTGAGATCCCTACCTTCCTTACAGAAAGAGAGAGAGAAACACGCTTACTGTAGAATGTTCAAGAAATAGCTCCAAGAAATAGCTTGGCTTTGGCATCTGAGCAGATATTTCAACACTGTTTTATCTCTGCTAAAATGCACTGATCTCCCTGCAAAAAATGCTCTCAATGTTGTAGCGGGAATGATCTGGTAACTCTTCTTTCACAATGTCTGTGAAAAGAGCAGACAGACAGATGGACAGACAGACAGACAGGCAGGCACACATGCACACGCACACGCACACACACACAGTTAACAGTGTCAGTTAATAGTGAACTGTCAGTTGTTAATAGTGAAGTTTCAGTTGTCAATAGTGGAGTGTCCGTTGTTAATAGTGGAGTGTCTGTTGTTAATAGTGGAGTGTCAGTTGTTAATAGTGGCGTCTCAGTTAATGTCGGAGTGACAGTTGTTAAATGTGGAGTGTCAGTTAATAGTGAAGTGTCAGTTGTTAATAATGGAGAGTCAGTTGTTAATAGTGGAGTGTCAGTTAATAGTGGAGTGTCAGTTAATAGTGGAGTGTCATGTATTAATAGTGTAGTGTCAGTTGTTAATTGTGGAGTGTTGGATGTTAATTAGTGGAGTGTCAGTTGTTAATAGTGGAGTGTCAGTTGTTAATAGTGGAGTGTCAGTTGTTAATAGTGGAGTGTCAGTTGTTAATAGTGGCGTGTCAGTTAACAGTGGAGTGTCAGTTGTTAATAGTGGAGTGTCAGTTAACAGATGAGTGTAAGTTGTTAATAGTGGAGTGTCAGTTAACAGTGGAGTATCAGTTGTTAATAGTGGAGTGTCAGTTGTTAATAGTGGAGTGTCAGTTAATAGTTGAGTGTCAGTTGTTAATATTGGAGTGTCAGTTAACAGTGCAGTGTCAGTTGTTAATAATGTGGTTGTGATGTACAATATTTGTGTTTGAGGCTATGGATGACAGAGATAGATTAAGGCAAGGGTTAACAGTCTTAACGGGGCCAGAGGCCTGTGGTGAGGCCAGCTGTAGCGGCTGGGGGGACTGAGGAGGAGGACTGAGAGGAGACACAGAGGAGACCTTAACTGCTTACTTACTGATGAGCTGCCACTGGCTTTCTCTGTCTCCACCTACTGCTCAGGTTTCACAGCCCTGAGTCATAGGGTCATTAATCACACAACTGAGTCAGGAAGGACGCCTGTATCTTTGCAATGACTGAGTCTATTGATACACCATCCAAAGCCTAATTAATAATTTCACCTTGCTCAAAGTATATTCAATGTCTGCTTTGCATATTTTTACCCATTTACCAATAGGTGCCCTTCTTTGCGAGGCATTTGAAAACCTCCCCGGTCTTTGTGATTGAATCTGTGTTTGAAATTCACTGCTTGACTGAAGTATCTTACAGATAATTGTATGTGTGGGGTACAGAGATGAGGTAGTCATTAAAAAAGTATGTTAAACACTATTATTGCACACAGAGTGAATCCATGCAACTTATTATGTGACTTGGTAAGCACATAATCCTGATTTTATTTAGGCTTGCCATAACAAAGGGGTTGAATACTTATTGACTCAAGACATTTCAGCTTTTCTTTTTAAATTAATTTGTTAAAAAATAGAAAATAGTAATGATACATAATTCCACTTTGACATTATCGGGTATTGTGTGTTGGCCATTGACCAAAACTCTCAATTTAATCAATTTAAAAAATCAGCAAAACGTGGAAAATGTTAAGGGGTATGAATACTTTTCTTGCATGGACCTTTAGACATAATTTCGTGCACAATACAGAAACAAAAACACAAGAAGAAACACATGCACAGATGCAAGCAGGCACACTAACACGCACGCACACACACACACACACACACACACACACACACACACACTCACCAACTACCCCTGTGCAGCCACTCCAGTGAGTCAGGGCGGACTAGGTTGTTCACAGCACGAGGTTGTCAGAACACCGAGGAGGCAGCAACAGCATGTGCAGCAGAACCTCCAAAAGAACATGGGGCGTCTGCAGCATGATAGGTGTCTTACAAGTCTTAGTCACAACGGCAACTGTACTCCTGACTATTATACTGTACCCTAGTGTTCTCTGGTAGAGTTTGTATCAGGTTCACTCCCTTTGTGCTCGACGCATTCCTTTACTGTTGTTCAGAGCGTTTTTGGTGTCTTTGAAAATAAGTCATATGACATTGGTGATTCAGGTTGACTCTGTATTTTCAAAACTGTAACATACCTGCAAAACTCCTTAGGCCTATACTTCATGGTTATAATAGATATTTATGGTTTCACTTGATTAGTGAAAACCAGTAAGCACTCAAACAGATAGCAACCGTAGCAATTGAAGTTGTTAGTTAGCCTACACACAGTCTAAGTGACATTTAGGAGAATTGAAAGCAGTGAATCACTCTGTAAACTGTGCCACCCGAACAGTGGTTAGACCACACAGCTGTGGTTAGGAGGAAGGGACAGGACCCTACAGCAGCTGACTACCTCACTTATAGCCTTTTCAATGTGTGAGGTGCCCCCATGGCACAAACAACCTTTCAACTTCTCTGTATGGGTAGGTGGGTGGGCGTGTGTGTGTGTGTGTGTGAACCTCCCTTTCTGTTCTTTCTCTTGCCCTGCTGGCAGCTGAGTTAAGTGGAGTTTCCTACAGCAGCGGAATCCCCCTGAATCTGCAGCTGGACTTCCTCTGTTCCAGCTGACTGACTTCAGTCTCTCATACACACATAGCTGAGCTAGCTACTATACTGTACCTCAGCCCATTACACACAGACAGAGGCCATCAGTGTTCAGTCAAGTAAAGGTAGACAAATGACTTGGAAATAACAGGTGAAAATGTGTGAAGAAAAGAAAACTTGTGATTCGTTGAAAAACAAACCTGCATTTTTTGGGTCGATGCAAACTGTTATAAATGATTCCTAAGCACAACTATTGTAGATGTTCTGTGTTTTGTTATTCTGTTGTTGACTCCTCTCCTGCCACCTGATGTTAATGCTGAGACAGTGACACAGTCAGTCAGTCCCCTTGATCTGGTAACCACGAGCTGGTCTCGTCTCCGTCCTGCTCCAGTGAGAGGCAGGGCTTAACCCCTCTAATGGAGTGTGGTGACCTCTAACCGATGACCTGTATGACTGGCCCAGTGGCTGGCGGGGTGGAGAGGTCAGCCTGATGAGTATCTGTCAGGAAACCCTTTAGTCCCTAGGGTTAGGTTATCTCTAAGTCTGTCTGTCTGTCTGTAACTATGTCTGTCTGTCTGTGGAGTGGCTGACCTAAGGAAGTACTGCAGAGGAGAGGC